>NC_087201.1:54744916-54794916 GCF_015104395.2 Macrobrachium nipponense | reverse complement strand
ATCTCGTGTAAGAGTCAGGGAAAGTAACCAAAAAGTGCTGGATGTTGCCAAATTGGCTGTTCCACATAAGTAATGTGTCAGTTAAGTTGGTAAGCCAAACTTTGCCGCCTGAGAATTGGCAAACAGAATATCTTAAAAATCATTTAATGTGTGATCCGTACCAGCCATTTTATTAAGACTTTTTTTTCTCCCTCCATTGAAAGGCACGTGCTGTGGATTGTCCAAACCAGTCACTAACGGGAGGATTTCTTTCAGATAGGATGTTTGCAGGTTATGTGGCATATTTAACTTGAGAAAATAATGTTCTTTAGAGATTTAACTCATTTTTTTTATACAGGTTTGTCTTTGGTTGTTTTAATTTTTATGTAGTTTGAAGGTAAAAAAAAATGTGGAATTGGATATACTGTTTATTGAACTTGATGAATGTTTAGGGGGAAAATATTTATCCAGATTTGTTTAACGAATTTAGTTGTGAATTTAGTTTGTAATATAAAACCAAATAGGCTAATTAGTCTTGAATCATTTACGAGATTCACTAAATCCTACCAGCATCTAATGAAGGGTTTCTTCTGAAGTGATCTCTTGACCGACATGAAGTGGTTTTGTGTCAAAGAATTATTGACCGCCTGAGACATTAAGATTTGTTGGAAGTAAAATGTGAAAATGTGAAAACAGTGTTACTCGTGGTTTTAGGTGGGTCGATGTGTAATAATCTCTCTCTCTCTCTCTCTCTCTCTCTCTCTCTCTCTCTCTCTCTCTCTCTCTCTCTCTCTCTCTCTCTCTGCTTATGTGTAGAGGGGAGGGGGCTCTGTAATAACGTAGGTCTCGTTATGACATTTTTGTTTTGTCATCATGGTCCTGTTATGTTCCAAATTTCGAATAATCCGAGGTCAAAGTCGTGAGACAATAATAACATTACTATGAGTAATAATATGGAACTCCACACAGAGTGTAATCTTGATAACAATATTAATAATATTAATGATAATTGAACGGCATGCTGTCCTGCATATCAATATTTTATGTGCAGCGCACTAAAGCAACGATTAAATTTAAATCTTCCTAATGTGAGGGTTGATTGAAAAATTGTCCTGAGGGCCTGAAACTATTTTTAATTAGTGTCGATGGGAACCTGATTAGAGATGTCAGTCATTTCACGCCTTCGTTCCGTTTTAATACATGCTGTTACACGGTGAGTGTGATTGACTGACGTTTTGAATAATGACTGACAAATTATTTCCGAGATACGCGTTCTCTCTTATATCAGTGCTATTTTTAGTATCTCGTGTTGTATTGTTTCTCATTTTTCTTAATAAGCAGAACAGCCATACCCTATCTTTATATTCATCTAGGTAAAGGTTATAAATTCATCTATTTCCACTCTCATATACCATTATTTAACTAGTGTTCCATGCGTTTTCTTGAATTTTATTTTTTTGTACATTCTGTTTCATAATGTATTTTGTTCACCTGACTCCCGTATGCACCCAAAAATTTTGTGTCCTTGTTCTACTGACAGATAATCTATATTAGTTGGATAACCCCCCTTCTGCGCTCGCGCGCGCACACACACACACACACACACACTGCTGTCACTTTTTTCTTAACTGTAATTCTTCGTCCTTATCTATGGATTATTTTATGTTATTTAAATAGATATGCTGTTTTTAGATGAAATTTTTGCTGTTTCCTCGTTCTTCCTGGTAGTTCTATTGAGATCTAGCTTTAATTGTTTTACTACTTGAAAGAGCTGCGGATTTTGTTTGATATCTCTGCAGTTGAAGGGCTGAACTCCTTTTGCCCTTTTTGTAATTTCGGCGTTCAGTTTTGCCCTCCACCACACGTTTTGGGTTACATCTGAAATACCAATGCCCACTACTAGGATTCTGCAGCCATTTTCGTAGCATTATCATCATCGAACGATTCTCCTTGCTGGGAGAGGTATCACAGTTTTTGCGCCTATTTGATGGTGTTTAATCAAAGTAGTTTTAATTATAAAAGATAGCGAGTAAGATTCAGGGTCAAGGTATTCTAATTTACTGACACAAAACCCTGACAGGTGAAGAACTCTTGCAAGCGGAAAAGTAGCATTTGGCATTAGGGAAAAACAAGGTGACTTCAATATACAGCCAGATATGTTTTCTCAAACCTGGTAGAGATGAACAATTCTATATACAAATTAGGAAGCAATTTCAAATACTTATGGTAGGAAAACTTGCAGCACTGGCATACGCTAGTAATTACAGTTCTTACAGTGACATAGAGTAGATTCTGACAAATGTGTAAAAGATTGCTTGAATCAGGAGCGTTGGATCTGCTTTGGAGTCCCAGGTGCATCATTTGCATTTCTGTTTAGAAGCAAGGATGCCCTGAGGGTCCCGTTGATCTTTTGCAGCACTCTATGGACGTGAGGAAGAGTTGTGGGCTCTGTTGGCTCTGGAAAATGTCCGCCGGTATTGTCAACGCTTGCCAGTAGAGTGCTTCTGCCGATGATGCATTGAATGCTGTGTGCGGGGCTGTTCTCAGTCGCAATAAGAATCACAATAATTTGTTTCTCCAACTCCTGCCTTGACACTATACATATTTCACTATACATATTTTAGCATTAAGTTTACTGAAGTACATAATTCATATATCATTAAAATCCTTAATTCATTGGCTTGACGATGTTCAGTGACGAATTGGGAAACACTTCTTTTCTTTGGGTAAAACTGAGGTATAATGAAAATTTTAACCTTTGAAAGACATTTTTGTCAGCAGAGGTGGGAGTGGAGATCCTCGCCATATGACGTTTTGAGAGAGACTGGCGAGTTTGCAACTTGCCAACCCTGTGGTTGGCTGATCAACAGCCAATCAGGAACGTAGTAAGGGACGGGCCTGGGCACCAGATACACGGACGCGGTGAATTAATAATAGCATACGAGGTTACGAGTAAGAGGCAGGATCAAGGTACTCTAATTTATTGAAAAAAAAAATCCCTGATAGGTCAAGAACTTTGCAAGCGGAAAAGCAGCATTTGACATTAGAGAGAGACAAGGCGACATTTATATACAGGCCTATGTGTTTTCTCATGCCTGAAAAATGATGAACAATTCTATATACAAATTAGGACGAGATTTGAAATACGCAATGGAAAGCTTAAAGCGTCTTACATACGTTAGTAATTACAGTTCTGAAAATGACATAAGGTAGCTTCTAGAAATGTGTAAAATCATCGCTTGAATCAGGAGCGCTGGATCTGTTTTTTGGGAGTCCTCGGTTTGTCATCTACATTTCTGTTTTGAAGCGAGGATGGTGTGAGGGTCCCGGTGGTCAGTCAAGACTTCACATGATTTTGCAATATCTTTATAAAGTAATTTTTTTAAATGCATCTTAGAAATATCCATAATCAGTAAGTCGATTGGAATCTGTGCTTTTTCTAATCATTTCCAAAATAATTACAATTTAACGATACTCTCAGCTCTTTTTTGACCCGAGTAGATTTGCTATCTATTTAGAGTAGGGCTGTATATTGAGAGTGATCCATGAATCTTGCAGAGCTAAGAGTATATTAATGTAATGAAATTTTGAAAAGGATTAAAAAACCACAGAATATTCTCGACTTTCTAATTATCGATATTTCTAAGATGTATTTGAAAAATTACGTTATTAAGATATTGCCAAGTCATGTGAAGTCTCAACCAGCCACCGCGACCATCAGGCCACCCTCCCTTTAAAACAGAAATCTACATGACGCTCAGAGGACTCAAGAAACACAGATCCAGCGCTCCTGATTCAAGCGATCTTATACGCATTTTTCAGAAGCTAATATATATATATTATATATATATATATATATATATATATATATATATATATATATGAATAACTTGATCACGAAGTATATAAAACGTGATGCTATGTATAAATAAAGGTTTTTTGCCACGAAGGAAAATATGAAAAGCGAGACAGCCAAGTACTTTCGATCCTGTACTTGGCTATCTCGCTTTTTCATTTTTTCCTTCGTGCAAAAAACCTTTATATATATATATATATATATATAATATATTATATATATAAAAAAATATATTATTAAATATATATATTAGGTGTGTGTGTATTTATGTTCTTGCATGTATATATGTATGTATGTTGGTATGTGTATACATATTGTTGTGTTTCAGTTGAATAGGTAAAATTGCATGTGGCAGAAGCAAATAGTAAAGGATATATCCCCTGGACTTCGAGAGTGGGAGTGAATGACAGTTTCATTGAGAGCCGAAACCTTTTGCTGAGTGTGGCGAGCATGGTGGATGTGCTCGGTGATTTAAATGTAAACTCAGTGAGAAAGAAAAAAAAATGGCGTTGGTGACATTTTTAGAGCGCCGTGTAGTGAATAAGAATGGAGAGAACCTTGTTGAAATATATTCGGGAAAGCTGGACTGTTTTGAACACGTACTTTCCACAGAAGATTCAAATGTTTCCTTGGGTAAACAGAAAATGGCAGAGGCGTTTTTAGAAAGAAGTGAAAGTGTATGTTAATGTATGTTATAGTGAGGAGCAAAGTGTCTGTTTGTATGGTGGTTTTACGTTGCATGGAACCAGTGGTTATTCAGCGACGGGACCAACGGCTTTACGTGACTTCCGAAGCACGTCGAGAGTGAACTTCTATTACCAAGCAGAGTGTCTGGAAGTATATTGTGTCACAAATGCTTGAAGAAAAAGACTAGGTCATGAATGTTAATGTGAATGCCAGGTAGGAGGAAATATGGAAAGTATTGATATAAAAATCAAGACGAATCTAGTATTATAGTGAGGATTGTGTAAATGAATTGATGAACATTGCCTAACGGATACATTGTTGATACAAAGGATTTTGTGTTGCGGAGAGAGTGGAGTTAGGGAAATAAAGATTAAAGTTTAGATACAGTGATAATTGTGTAGCACTAACAAATTGAATAAGTTGGGTAGTCAATGACAAAGTAAATAAATAAAAAGGAAAGTTTTATTGCAGATTTGAGGATAATTGATCAATACATTAAGGATATGAGGAAATTAAACTAGAATGAAGGAAATGCAATAGGAATAATTACTGAGTAAATGGATCTTGGAATATAAAGTGGAAAGTAAGTGATGCTGTATGAGGAGAATGGAGTCTTGCTCTGATGGATTGATCACATTGAAGAGACACTGAATACGAAGAATGGGAAGGTGGCAGATTTATGTTACTGTTTGTATTCTTAACGAAATTCACTGCCAGTTGCAAGAGCGTAAGGATTTGAATTTCAGGTCGAGGATGCTCGTAGAAGCAAGTGGTGAAAATGTGGGGCGGAAAATGAATTTGAGTTAACAGGAGAATTCTCTTTTCCAACTAATAATACATTGAATTGTGTAAGCGAGTCATACATCTGACGCATTTTTCGTATTAAAAACAATTGTAAAGTAAATTTTATAACCCGATGGGTTTTTTTTTTCAGAGAAAATGGAGATTATAGAGCCTATGCACGCCACTGAGTGATGAATAACTTGTTCTCTGACTCTCCTTTGTACCGCTTTGACGGGATTTTACTTCATGCTAGTTCCATTTATTTTTTGCCAATATTCATGGAAGTATTGCGATTTGTGTCACCGAATTCATGAAAAAGCATAGTTTTAATTATTATTGACGAGGAAAACCTCCCATGGAGCTATATTATTTTTACAAAAACTTGCGTAATTCCCTGAGTTTGGCACTGCTACTGCCCCACTCGGTGCTCCCAAAACAAAGTTAGGCCGAAACGTTACGTTCCCGTCATTGTGTATGTTAGCTTTATGAACTTGTGGTCAAAGGTATTTGCTTCAAATTTACACTTGATAAGAAACCAAAAAAAAAAAATGCAGCCTGTAGGTTTATGTATATACTTCAAAATAGAAAAAAAAAATTAAGGAAGGTATACCATTTTCCATGATTAATTGATGTAAAAAAAAAAAATTACAGTAAACCCTCCGCGCTTCATTGGATTCCGTGCAGTTATTGTAAGATATTCATTTTCAATTGTTAACATTATAAGTGCTAAGATAACTGCAGGAGGAAAGTGATTGCTTATTTTGTAGTTACTTCGAGAATAGCTGTAGGCTTAGTTTTTAAGTTGTGCTTGGATGTATCTAAATAGACACCATCAAATGGCACAGAATTCGAAAAATATGACAAGCAATATAACCTAATAAAGTTTAAACCTGTGTGTAAGAATCACATGGATTGTACGGAGTAGCCACCAGTTAAGCTCAGCATAGTGAAAGGCTCTTTTGCTTAACTTATGCTCTTGCGATTGTGGAGTGTTCCAATGGTAGGGGAGGGGGGGGGGGGGGTTGCAAATAAAAAGTAATCAGATCGCAGCTCCGCCTAATCTTGAATTGGCTCTGTTTTGAAAAAATCATTATAAACTTGATTAATTTTTACTTTGTTTATCCAACGAATAATAGGACCTGAGGGTGGAGTGTTGCTTCATTTGTTACAAGTAAAGCATATTCCTTGTTTCGTACTATTTACCTAGATGTGTGTTTTTTTTCTGTTTTGTTTCATTGCCTGTTACAACCCTCGGGGTTGTTACGCAGGTTCTTGAATTAAAATAGAGATGTTATCATTACTAAATGTAACACAGTGTTAAAGGTCAGCGGAAACAAAAACACTCAAGAACAGTACTTAATACTAAAAAATAAACATTTAAATCAACCTTGTGGGATATAATAAAAACTTCAGTACCTTGGTTACAACCAGGAAAGGACGAATACCGGTCCTTTGAATCGTACTGGATTCCCTAAAACTAAAACAACTAAATCCTACTAAAGAAAAACAAATATGTGAGGAGGAATTTTAAATTATTAATAATTGACTTGTATGGATCCAACAATTTTGCTGGCCAGACCAAAAATTACCCTAATACTAATTCAAAGGAAGAAGGAAGGCAGAGTAAGTAAAACAAGAAAATAATTATTATTCCTACCTAATGCCACAAAGGTAAATATGTGAAACCTTGTTTAGAAAAAATGGATAAATGACCCATCGGGTGACGTTATAAAGTCACAGCATAAACATGGCAAAAAAAAATTTATATATATATATATATATATATATATATATATATATATATATATATATATCACATTACCGTGATTCATATACATATATCGAACTTCAAATGTCCTTTAATATCTAATTCTCTCTACCTCGGAATTAATATATTTTCATATATGCTTAACGAGGGGAATTTATTTAATTAAGCGATAATGGAATTGGCGATCGACAGGCGCGAACCAGCGACCTCTCAATTCTAGGACTGGCAGAGAAGCCTTAAACCACCCCGACACCGCACGAGATCGCCAATTCTATTATCGCTTTATAAATTCCCCCTCGGTTAAGCATATATGAAAAATATATTAATCGAGGGTAGAGCGAATTAGATATTAAAGGACATTTGTAGTTCGATATATATATATATATATATATATATATATATATACATATATATATATATATATATATATATATATATATATATATATATATATATAATTTAAATAATACAAATGCTGTATAGGTCTTCTCACATCAGAGGAGGCATCAGAGAAGAGACAATCCCAGGGCCGTGAACAACTCGCCAAAACAGCTATCAGGGCAGGTCGTGGACGCCACAGCTTAACCATAAAGAGAAGGCGATCCTGAACGAAAACCAGAGATACTCTCTCTTACCTGGCGTCAGCCTCCCTACAGATCATCTCACGAGCTAGCAAGCTCCCAAATGTACTGAAGAGAACAGCTGAAGGGAGAAGCAGACGTAGCAGGCAAATTTCCAACAGAACCGAGAGAAAGCGACGGCACTAATTCCCTGGGAAATCCTCTTCAACAGGGAAAATCAGGAAACACTCTAGTCGTACTCACTGGATGAGGCAGGAGACACTCGAGCCGCAGGTGACAGGAGGACCTGTGAGCAACAGTCCAAGACGAAAATCCGTAAAAAAAAAAAAAAAAAAAAATTAAAAAATCCCAATTCCCAATTAGCCAGCTGGTCCTCTTCCCAGCTGGTTCCCATTTTTAAATGGGGTCGCCGTTTCGGATGAGCCGTTTTCATCTATTCTATCCTGCGCTTCTGCCTCGTCAGTTCCCTTCTCATGTAAGTCTCCTCTCACTCAGTCCAAATTAGTCAGCTGGTAAGAGACAGTATATCAGGGGAGTGCTATAACCCGACCTCACTCGGCAGAGCACCAACGTCCAGACTTCACCAAGGAGGCGTTCATCATCACTCGTAAAAAAGAGAAAAGCAATAATTAAAAACGATAATTCGATATTATAAACGGACACCAAACTTCAAAAATAATGTAAACAAATACTCACATAACAAAGGCCATCTTGCCACATAATGACAGTCTTAAAAAGTAGTTATTAAACCTGGAAAACACAAGGCTGATCTAAATTTACATAATGCAAATAAAGAAAATAACTTAAGCTTTCCTAATATTGCCAATTCCTCCTCCTCCTCCTCCTCCTCCTCCTCCTCCTCCTCCTCTCTCTCTCTCTCTCTCTCTCTCTCTCTCTCTCTCTCTCTCTCTCTCTCTCTCTCTGCCCCTTCCCCTTAGAAGTAACATTGCTCACCCAATCTCTTGCATATTTATGAGAGAGAGAGGTGTAGGATCCACTTTAAATAAGGAAAATGAAGGAGGGTGATTCTACCCATTACTGATACGGGAGACATCTAGTCTTTAAACAGGACTTTCTGTTTATATATATGTATATATATACATATATATATATAATATATATATAATATATATATATATATATATATATATATATATATATATATATATATATATATATATATCAGCAGTAGAAGATTTCCATGGAAATCGGAAACGAATGATAAAAATTAAAACGATGACTTGAATGAAGAGCATCTTTATAAGTTGCGACTAGTTTTGGAAATTTACTTTCCTCTGTCATCCGGCAATCTGTAATGGAATATGTGTTATATTTAAATTCAATTAAGTAATAAAGTAAAATAAAATAAGAATTATGTATTGCATGCTATAATAATCTAAACACGTAGCAATATCTTGAATTATAGAGATACACATACACAATGTTTGTTGTCAAAAAGAGTAGAAAAAGTCTTAAGAATAAGGTGAAGATATAGAGTCTCAACCAAAACCATTCCGAGCTCCATTTCGTTGATCCTGCAAGTAAGGACTGAAAAAGAATTGATATATTTAGGATGGTCATATTCTTCAGACTGTTGACGAATATCGCTAAATGATGGTTTGCTTAATGTCCCATTCGTCTTAACAGATCTTCCAATATGTTCGAAAATGGAGAACTCCGAACTGCCATTTTGATTCTTCGATGTACATTGCACTACAGCAATGGCACTTGTACTTTTAAACAATAATTGTCTGCAGCTCAGTTGGTATCACATCTTTTAACCTGAAGAATTTCTGCTTATCAGCAGTGACAGTTGTAGACTTACGATGTAATTTTTGTAGCTCCTTTCCTATGTAGGTATTCGATTATTTTTTTCAAACCTCCGAAACTAGTCGCAACTGATAAAGTGGCTCTTCATTCAATCCCTGGTTTTATATATACAAATATATATATATATATATATATATATATATATATATATATATATATATATATATATATGTATATATTATTATTATTATTATTATATTATTGAATAGTCTGTGCTAAGAGACGATAAATTATTGTTATTACTCTATTTTTAAAACAGGTCCTCCGTTCAATAAATCAATTGCCAGTCCAGACAAAGATTTACTATACACAAGGCTTCAGGTAACTAAACACTCAAAAGGGGGAGACAAAAAAAAGAAAATGTCTAAATTTTACACTTATTTATTAACAAGTAAAATTCAAAGAAATGTCCTCGAAAACCTGCTTGAGGAACTAGAAAAATAAGCACCCAAGCATACACAATAAATGTCCTCACATACCTCAAACTCCTACCTAACAATTATACCGCACAGTAAGAAAGAAATGTCACAGTAGTAGTACGAAATCAATTCTCACTCACGTGTACACGATAGGTGGAGAAAAAGACAAGAAACTTAACACTAATAATTGACGTTTCCTTAACACTAATAATATCACAAAAATAATTAAGGTACACCTTATTCCATCAAAAACGATATATTATTAATGGTTCATCAAATATGGCGAAATCTCACTGAAACTGCTTCAGTCGAAGAAAACTGTCTACGAAGGCTCTCGCGGGAGCCTCCACTCGATGCTTGGAAGCAATACTCAAAACATTTAACAGTCCACTCACGTAAAGGGGAAAGTATATAAGGGCAAAAGGGATGCTCACCCTTCTCCGGCCTCAGAAGGCCTCCTGACGATTCCCGGAGGATACAGCAGTGCACTCGTCATCGTCGATGCAAGGTCTGGGCCTTGGTCATACTGGGGCAAAAATAATGAAAGCCCACAGACAAACTCGCACAAGAGGACACGGGACAAACCCTCACCACCAACAGCAACCTGGCGTTTTTATACAAGTGAAAGAGAGCGTCTCAATGTCCTGTCCGTGGCCAGAAGGCAATGTTGCAGAAAGCAGTGACGAAGAGTGCGGCATAAATAGGTGATGCTGAACCTCCCTTCGGGGAACCGTAACGATTAACCTTCGCATGATGATTATTATTAAAGAAAGGAGTTTTACCAGTCCAATGAGTCAAACTTGACTCTCACAGGGCTGGTCCGAAAAAAATCGGGATATAAATAATTCTAAAAAAAAAAAAATAAATAAATAAATAAATAAATAAATAATATATATACATATATATCTATTTATCTTCAAATATAGTACTAAATCTAAGTGAAAAAATAATGAAGAATAAATAGATATATATAGAAATCTAAGCGATAAAAAGAATTAACTATATATTAAATCTACGTAATTTAAAAAGAATTAGTAATAAAATAAAAATCTTAGGTAAAAACTTAAATTCTATCAATTAAACGTGTATTCCTTAGAAAAGTTAAAATTCTAAAAACAGAAAAACTACTAGATTCAGTTAAAATGTCAGAAAACGTTTTCCGGCCAAAACATATCTCTCTTTCTCGCTTAAAAACCCGACAAACAGAAAATATATGTTTAATAGATAAAAAAGTATCACACTCACTGCACATGGGAATAGTGCCGTGAGTGTACACATTAAAAAATCATTGGTCAATCTCGTATGGCCAATTCTTATCGAGTCAATATTACCTCAGTTTTTTTGTCGTATTGATTAGATGACTCCCATGGAGAAACAGTTGACTTTAATTGTCTTAATTTATTATTCTGAGATACGTTGCTCCACAATCTTTGCCACTTTTCCATTGTAAATGTTTTTAATAAAGTTATGTAATCTCTAACGGGGAGATTAATATTCCGTTGAGGCAGGTTGACGGCTGTTTTAGCAGCAGTATCCGCTCTTTCATTTCCAACAACTCCTACATGAGCTGGGACCCAACATAATTCAATATCTACCCCTTCAAGATAAAAATTGTTTAAAAGTTCTTTAATCTTTAATACCAACAGGTTCTTATGTGAATAGCTTTTGAGGGCTTCTATGGCACTTCGTGAATCCGAGTAGATGATAAATTTTAAATTTAGTCTTTCTTCATGTGCTTTAACAATATTGATGGCTAGTAAATGGCATATAGCTCGGAGGTGAATACTGAAGACTCTTTTGGCAATGATAACTGGCTCATTTTCTTCAAAGACACTGCAGCGCTTCCTACACCCACTGAAGATTTAGAGCCATCAGTGTATATGGCGTAGTGAGGACCTTTCCTTTGAATATGCTCTATGGCAATTTGTTGATGGTGACTCGGGGTATAGCTAAATTTCTTTGATAAATGAAAAAGATGAGAGCATATTCTTGTTTTTTTCATGATCCAAGGTGGGGGGAAAAGAGATGGTTGAATGATGTTCATTTTGATATTTGTTGACTGCAACAGCCTATTTGCTCTAATGGGGAATGGGTGGCACATGATTATTTATAAAAATATCACTCTGAAAAAAGAGCTTTTTGTAGGAGAACTTGTAGACAGAATATTCAAAGCACTCCGCATGGTACAAAATCCCGATGCAACGACAAAGGGGGTTCTCCAATTTCACATAAAACCGAGAGATTTGGGGATGATCTAAACGCTCCACTACAAATTCTCAGGCCTCGAGTATGTATTGGATCTAAAGACTTCAAAGTTGCTTCAGATCCTGATCCATATATTGGGCTCCCATAATCTATTCTTGATAAGACCAATGCCTTATATATCATCAGTAAAGTTGATCTCCTTGCACCCCCATATTGTATGAGATAATTTCATCATTAAGTTAAGAGCACTATTACATTTAGATTTGATGTAAGATACATGTGCTTTCCAATTCAAATGAGTATCAAAGACCAGTCCCAAAAATTTTACTTTATCTTGGAAATGGATTTGTACATTGCCCAAAGTAAGATTTATATCTTGATTCTGTTTCCATCTACTATTCCTATAAAACATTATTGCTTGAGTTTTTTCTGCCGAAAGTCTGAAACCAACAGACGCAGTCCAAGCTTGTATTTTTCGAATGGCATTATTTAGAATTCTTTGCAAATGACGAAGATTGTTGGATGAATAGTAAATTGCAAAGTCGTCCACATAAAGACTACTTTGCACTCCCTGTGGCATTTGATCTACTATATCGTTAATTGCCAACGCAAAAAGCGTTCCACTTAAAACACTGCCTTGGGGTACACCACAGTCAAGCTTAAAAGATTCAGAGTAAATATTATCAATACGAGTTTGAAATGTTCTTCCATCTATAAAATTTCTGATAAAAATAGGAAGATGTCCTCGGAAACCGTTATGATGCAAGGATTTTAGTATCGAGTACCTCCATGTAGTATCATATGCCTTCTGAATGTCAAAAAATAGGGCTATTGTGATCTGTTTTCGTTCAAAACCTCTACGTACATAATTTTCCAAGTGTGAAAGAGAGTCCAAGGTGGATCGCTCCGATTGTGAGCCAAATTGAGAATTTGATAAAACATTATTACGACGCAAGCACCAATTCAATCTATAATTAACCATCTTTTCCAGTAATTTACACACAACTGGTTAGTGAAATTGGTCTGTAATTATCTGGATTACTAGGATCTTTTCCTGCCTTAGCTATTGGTATTACTATTGCATGTTTCCATGCCTTTGGAAATAGATGTTTGGTCCAAAGATGATTATAGAAATCCAATAGATAGGCCTTTGGCTAAAGGGGCTAGATTTCTCATCATATCGAAATTTACATTATCTTTTCCAGGGGCTGTTGAGCTACAGTTTGATAATGCAAATTCCAACTCTTCTTCAGTAAATCTTTTATTGTAGTAAATATCTTCTACAGTATCAAAATTCAATGGTATTGCTTCTTCTCTTCTTTTAAGGGCTCGAAAGTGGGCATCTAAATTATCAATACTGCTTATGTTTTCAATATTACGACCGATAATATTAGAGATTGTCTGAGTATCATGTATTAATGAGCCATTATGCATTAATGCGTGTCTTGCTGGTCTGCTGTAAGAACCGTTAATCTTCCTAAATTTCTGCCACATCTTCTGCATAGAAGTATTATCTGATATGCTTGACACGTATTTTTGCCATGAAATTATCTTGCCTTTAATTACTTCCTTCCTAAATTTAGCAGAAATCTTATTGAAATATGGTTTCAATACACTAATTTCTATGGCTATGTCAACTAATTTGTTTATTGTATTCCCTAACATTAGGGGACCTGTACTCAAATGTTTGAATCTTTTATTTAGGGTTTCTAATTTTCTTCCAATTGCATGCTTTTCGTTTATCAGTTGGGTTAATGTGTCTGACCACCATGGGACCGAATGTTTCAACTGTCGATTGCCAGTCAGAGGCATCGATTTATCAGCCGCTTGTGTGATAAAATTCACAAAGTCGTCGTTTGTTTTATCATGGTCCTGGGAATAATCAAAGGCAGGCACTTGCCTAGTGTAAAACTTGAACTTATCCCAGTCAGCTTTATTTGTATTATACCGTTGGATCGGAGAAGTTGGTGTATGTCCTAATATGGTAATCAAAATAGGAAAATGGTCACTGTTAAACAGGTCATCTAGGACATTCCATTCAAACCTATCAACAATACTATTGGAACAGAGTGTTAAATCAATTGACGAATAGGTGCCATGAGTTTTTGAGTAGTAAGTGCTACTCTCTGCCTCATTCAATATACAGAGGTTGTGATCATTCATCATCTGTTCGACCTTTGAACCATCTGGTCAACATCAACACAATTGGTATCCCAGATGGGATTGTGGGAGTTAAAGTCTCCTAATAATAGGAAATTCTCTTGCCTTTGGGGAATACTTTAGGTAAATTTGCAAATTATAGTTACAAGAGGGTTGATTGTACATATTATAAATATTAAAGGAGTTATTATCTAAATGTAATCTAACTCCAGATAATTGAAATTCTGAGGTTCTAAAGGACATAGCATCGTAAGTTACTCTGTTATGAATATAGATTGCAGTTCCTAATGTATTAGCAGAAGGAACTGAATGAGATGCTAAATTGTAATTTCCTATTGATTGAACGGTATCATTTGTATGCTGTAAGCATATTGCAATTGGATTATAATATTTTAATAGTTATTGAATTTCCCCTTGATGTAAACGGGTTTTAAGACCATTAACATTCCATTGGATTACGTATGAATTGTACATTATGGTAGTGGAGGTGGAATATCACTAGGTAGAGTATTGTTTCTGCTTATTTTGCCGGGAATGGGTTTCTGTTTAACTGCAGTAGCAGTATTTTTTGAATAGGTTTTGCTTCTTTAGCTATGGCTCCCTGTTGGTTACTTCGATTTCGATTCGTTTCCTGAATTTCTTTTGGATTGTGATTAAATTTTTCTAGAAATTTTTCAAGATGAAGGGTGCCTGTTGCACGCTTCTTTATTAGATGGTCAACACACATACAACCAGTGTTGTGGCTTTCTAATTTACCATACTGGTTTTTATTTTTGTTCTTAGTAAAATTGTCTATTAGATTATTCATATTATGTATACTTATATTTTTAAGGTCATTGAATTCGTCTAAAAAACAATCATTACAGCCACAGGACATTTTGTGGGTTGTTTTATGCCATGTTGGTGTTTTATGGGATATCATTGATTTACTAGTTTTGCCTAAAACTGGTGAGGGATTTATTTCTTCAAGGGGTACATTGTTAGTAAGGATTCCTTCCGCTTCTTGAGAACCGTGTGCATTTGCGTGTACTTCGGCCTTATCACATGGGTGGTAATATGATTGTCTGAAACATTAAGTTCAGATTCAGAGGTTGGGAGTTGAAGCAATGTTACTATTTCTGCTTCAATTGGGTTTGGTACATGGGTAGAAGCCCTTTCAGGTATGTATGCTTGAAGAGTATCTTCTGCTGGTTTTGTTAAGCATATCTCATTATTCGATTTTTTTGATTTGGGAGGAGTTGTACTTTCAAGTACACGTTTTTTTCTTTCTGACTTTGCTTTTGGGATTTCTAGTTCCACCATCTCCACTTCAGAAAGTTCTTCCGTCTCTTTGGTGCTGTCATCAGTGGCAAGTATGTTGAATCTGTTCTGTACAGAAATCTGCTCTTCTTTTTTAGTTTGATTTTGGGTAGTAGTGTCATTCTTTTTTCCAATTATTCTATTTATATGCTGGCGTTTTGGTAATGATTTGGGAATACCAGCGTCAATGCAAGAATTGGATTCTGATCGACTTGATGAAGAAGTAGAGTTATCAGGAATCCTTGATTCTGCACCAGACAAGAAATGAGAAACTTGTATATCATCAGTTGAATGCTGATTCTTGGATGCTACTTTCGCATAAGTCGAATTATTACCTAAAATATGTTTTCTTGCAGCTTTATAGGTGATATGTTCATTATTAGCAGTATCTATTATAGTCTGTTCTAATTTATACAGAGGACATTGTCTTGAGTTCGGAGAGTGAGCTCCCTCACAATGATAACAAAATCTTTCGGATACACAATCTTTGGAGGTATCGTGGAATTCAGAAGCATTATGGAATTTGGAGCAAATGAAGCATCTTTTTTTCATTGGTGCATTTCCCATAACATGACCAAAATCATAACACTGTAACACTGCATAGGTCGTGGGTGGAATTTCTTGACAGCAATGCTCAAGTGTCTGACTTTATATAGTCTGGAAGATAGGGTGTGGTAAATATCAACAAGATGGCATTGTTATCTCCTGGTAGCTTTTTAACTTTATAAACAGAAGAGGGGCATCTCTTCAGTATGTCTTCATCAGAAAACTCATATAAATCTCTACAATATATTAATCCTTTTGACTGGTTGAAGGTGCTGTGAGGATAAACTTTCCCAATGCTATCTGAATCAGAAGGTTTAAAATTTCTCAATAATACTGCTTGGGATTCATTCCCAGCCTTAATTAATAGATTATATCCATAACACTTCAAATTTCCTTGAGGAATGGTACCAACTTCTTCTCAAGGCATTCGTATCCCTTAATGATGTTGTTGCACCCTTCCTTGTACGAAGCAACATACCAAATTGGCTCAGGTAATACCCTTGGAGCAATTTTCTGGGCATCACACAAGTCAGAGTACTTTGGAATATAGTCAAATTCAGAATCCAAAACGTTTTGAATATTATGCAATTTTGCACAGCCAGAAAATCCGCAAATGTTGCCACTTTTGATATTGGAAAGGGCAACCATAGCTTTGGAATGATCCTGAAAAGTTATATATGCTTCAAAATCTTTTTTGTCTTTTGAGAGTTTCAGCTTCATCCTTTCAATCTCTCCGAATGGTTTAAAATGAGTGAACAATTTTTTCATAATTCATATCAAGTGCAATGCCCGTACAATACAAGACTCTACAATTTTCATTTGCACTGCCAGATTTTTTAATCCCCTGGCATCCTGGGGATGAAGGAATAAATGGTTCCAGTGTGTAAATACTGGAACTGGAGGAAAGGCCCTTTTTAGTTCCCTGGTCGTCAACCGAGTTGTCATTACTTGAAGTCGCTAAAGTCGTCAACAGTGCCGGTGGAGAGTCAGCAAATCCAGGGGAGGGGGGTCATTAGCCGAATTATCCATAAGAAGGTTTTAGTTTGTTTGTTTAAATGTTTTGTGTTTGTTTGTTTGTTTTACCTGTTTGAGAATATTAAGAAAGTATCATACGTTGTAAAGGGCATTTACATTCTCCACTATCGGCACAGTGAGAGCATACTTCCCAGATGATCCGCTCCATACCCTACCCGTAGGATCGCATCAAAACAGATACAGAGGCACAGGTGTAAGCTAAACCCGCCTGTTGGGACTGAGACCATAAAATCATGGAATCATCCCCCTTGCATCTGTAATGACGGGCTTCCGGCCATAAGCCGAGAGTCCTATTCCCAAAGATTGGATCCCCCTGGATTCCGATGACCCAACCTCCGGGAACAGTTCCGCCAAAAGGTCCAAACCATCTTCGGGACGGCTGACGTCATCCTATACTCTCACATATAGCTTTGAATGAAAATCCCTCCCAACCGTGATCCCTTCTCCCATTCATCAAACCTGCATGATGTAACGAATGTGGAAATATCCACGCTATTTACTAGTAAAAAAAATTGAATAAAAGAAATATTACTAATAGGGTTTGGACAGCAAGAAGAAAGTAGGATGCTAAAAATAGGAAGAGGTCGAAATAAAAAAAGGAATTAGTGAAAGACTAAGAGAGAAATTTAGATTCGAGACTTGGGGAAAATTTCCCCAAGTTCGAGAGCCCTCTTGCCCGTTTCAAGGCTTCACCAAGGAAGAAACATTCCAAGGTGAAGCCAAGAAACTTCGTCAAGGCATTCTCTCATTAAGAGGGCTTCGCATGATGAAAACCTCTCCCACATCAAGTAAGGTTGACGAGAAAATAGCAGCGTAAAACCATCAGGCGAAAGAGGCAATTACTGAAGACGATCCTCCACTCGTTGAAACATGAAAAGAGGGAAACGAGCGGATAAATAAAACTATATAACAACAAAAACAAAACCCTTGAGGGGAGCGAAAAGAATCAACAAGCAGTTTCTCGAGACTTGAAAAAAAAATTTAACTTACGTTAAGAGAAACAAAAGAAAAAATTTAAGATGATATCACTATATATATATATATATAGATATATCTATATAGCATATATAGATATATATATATAAGGTATATATATATATATAAAGATATTATAGATTATTATATATATATTATTTATATTATCTATATATATTAAGAGAGAGAGAGAGCGAGATGAGATGGTAGGTTTCTTTTTTTTTTTGCATTTAGAGAGATAGAGAGAGAGCGATAGATATAGATATCGAATATCTATATCTATATCTATCTATATATATATATATTTATATATATATCTATATATATATATATATATATATATATATATATATACATGTATGTATGTATGCTACATATGTAAAGATTATATGGCAACAGTTATATTTAAACAACGTAAGGTGAGATATTTAATTTTCGGCATACTCGAGCAAAACTACAGACAGCATAAAATGATTACCAAGAAGGCTCGGTTAAAAAAAAAATTAATCGGTTGTTGTATATATTACCGTGAGTTCTTTGTAATCTATTTTTCTTTTGTATGTACTTTGCTTGAGAATATCCGTCGCTTAAAGGCTGAAGATTTTGGACTCTACTATTGCAGTTTTAACTGTAGCTATCTACTCTGTACGTTAAGTGAGATATATATATATATATATATATATATATATATATATATATATATATATATATATTATATATATATATATATATATATATATATATATATATATATATATATATATATATATATATATATATATATATATATATATATATATATATATACACACACACACGTATGTGTGGATGTGGGTGGGGTGGTTTTAAAAGAGCCTATAAACGTGTCCTATTGTCACCTTTGAATGTTTTGTTGGCTTATTTCAGTATTCGGAGTTAAGAAGTTTGGCCTTTTTTTTTTATTGTTAAACAGCGGCTTAGATTAGATGATTAGTCATTTTTCCTAGCTCTTGAATGAGTATTTGTCGCACCGAATGTTCGTCTCATGCGACTTCAGTCAGGTTGATAATATTTTCCAGAACAAGATAAGAGCGTCAGGTCACACTGTCATGATCCCTCTTAGTTGCCTCGGTAAATTTGGCAGATAATAATGATATTGGTAATTATATTTCAATATTATTATCTCAGAAGACTGTTTATGGTATGTATAGTGCTTTCTCATCTTGATTTGTCACTGCACTCTTACTTGGTGATACAGAACGTTTTCTCGATGTGGAATTTCACTGTGTGATTGCTTATTGACGATATCATAGGGCGACCATTATTATAAGGGCATGTATTGATCGATCCTTGTCAACAATGGGATTTTTTTCTTTGGTGGTTTGTTTAGATCTCAAAATGTTTAGCCCAGCG
Source organism: Macrobrachium nipponense (assembly GCF_015104395.2). Lineage (NCBI taxonomy): Eukaryota > Metazoa > Arthropoda > Malacostraca > Decapoda > Palaemonidae > Macrobrachium > Macrobrachium nipponense. Next base: position 54,775,401 of record NC_087201.1, on the reverse strand, counting down.
GATGTGGCTGAACGTTGGTGACACACTAAGACAGGTCCTCATCGAATCACGAAGTTTTAAGCAGAAGTATACTTTGTTGATTCCATTTGGTAGGAAATGAAAAATATTTAATGATAGCAGCACTTTGATTTTTTGAGATTGAAGCGTGAACTATGAAAAACAGAAAAATAAGAGTGACAAAGAAGTAACACAAAAAGAGAGAGAGACTCTTAAAAAAAAAAAAAAAAAAAAAAAAAAAAAAAACACACACACAGACACACACACACAGACACACACACACAGCAGTGCAAATCAGAAATGCGCGGCGATAAGAAAAAAGCATTTTTGCTTCATAAAATTCTGATTGTCGGCATCAATAATACTGCCGGGAAGACCGATCCACAATTTTACAGTATTAAAAAAAAAAAAAAAAAAAAAAAAAAAAGTATTTTTGGTTCAGGTTAATATGGTAAAGCTTTTAAGATGTGGCAGAATTTTATGAATGCTATACACAGACAATATATTCTGATTTTTCCCTTATAGTTGCTGAGTTATAGTAAATCAGAAAATTATATGAATTGGCTTGTATTGAGCCGTCAGTGTTTAAGGGAACCTTTAGGCTATTTTAATATGAATACAGTAGAGAGGATACGCCATTATTCTTGTAGAATGTTTATCTCTCTCTCTCTCTCTCTCTCTCTCTCTCTCTCTCTCTCTCATGAGGAATGTGAAATAACCTGTCATATTTTTTTAAGTATTAGTAAACTAACATCCTTCGTTTAATCACTAATGTATTTTATCATATAATTAATAGTTAGGTGGTTTTTTGTTCATCTATTGAGGTAAGCAAAAAAAAAAAAAAATAATAATAACTTCTCGGTAAAGCTATTAATATCGCATGCCTACTTGCCAAAGATGATCTTTAGGTATTTTCCTGTGCCCCAACTGATCGGGTCTCATGTACATTGCAAGTGTATGTACGTCACAATGAATTTCATAATTGGAAATAATAAATGATAAACGGTGTTTCATAAAGAATAATGTAACTGATTATTTTTCCCGTCCATTATCCTTCCCTTTGTCTTTCCCATCTATCCTTATGTTATCGTTTGTGTTTTCTTTACTGCATTGTTTATCGTTGCATTTTATTTAATGAACCCTCTATTATTAAATAAAGAGTCAGATCCTCGTTCGTAAGTCGTTGTCTTTGCTGTTGTGCGTGTCAAACCGATTTACCATTCATTCATGCCAAAATGCAAGCATGTAATTCCGTAATAGATTAAGCTACAAATGTCCTTTTATATCCAATTCGCTCTAACTCGGAATTTATATATTTTCCTGTATTTTAACCGAAAGAGAATTTTTTAGTTTATAATTTCGTCCTCTCGTGGGTTCGAACCAGCGCCCAGCGGACAGAGGAGAAATCAGGACTTCGGAGTCGATAACGTCAATGATGTCCAGATTTCTCCTCTGTCCGCTGGGCGCTGGCTCTAACCCACTAAAGGACGAAATTATTATCAACTAAAAAATTCCCCTTCGGTTAACATATATGAAAATATATTAATTCCGAGGTAGAGCGAATTGGATTGCAGACGTCTTTATGGGTTTCTGTTCAGAGTTCTCATAATTTCCCTTACTTGTGTTAACTGTCAAATAGGTTTCTGTTCGCTATAATTTCTCATGTTAAAACTGCGCCTTTGCTGTAGTAAAAATTAAAGGAAAAATCTTGGGGGGGGGGATGACTCCCCGTCCCCTAATTGTATCCATCAGTAACCGAGGAAGAATTGCCGTTAAAGGAAAATCCCAAGATTGGAAAGCAATTTTCTACCTGGCCATGTTAGTATCGAATTCTTCAAATCTCTCCAAACGAGCCATTTTACCTCCAATCCCGACAGAGATTTCTGTTCGCAGCGATTTTTCCTTTTGATTATTTCACCAATCCGATTCTGAAACGTGTTACTGATTCTTTTACTGGCTTTTTCCCTTTTTCTTTCCCTCATGGTTGGATTACTTTGGGTATGAAGAGCTGAGCTTTCTCTTACGTTTAAGTTCCGTTGTGTTTATACTGTAAAAATATGATGCCCGAACGATAAGTTACTGGAAATAAGAGGTATTTAATGGGTACCTGCTCTCAGGAACCAGTTACCGTATTTCTGTATCTGTCTCTGCAGGAAGTTTTTCTTTTAAAATACATGGAATGCCCTCCGTCTTGTTAAGAAACTGAATGCTGTCGCTTTCGTATTTCCTTGAAAACTTGGTAGATAGTTTGTATCCAGCTTAGTACCGAATATGGGCGTTGAATGAGAAATCGGGTTTTTCTCATTAGCGAATGACAAGAAACAACATATACCGTCATATAAAAAGTTTGTATTGCGGACACTGATTTTTTTTTTTTTTTTTTTTTTTTTTGAAGCTTTTATCAGGGGATGTTTCCACCCTTGAAAGCCACATCCCATTCCTAGGTCTTAAAAAATTTCGTTTAAAAACTAATTACAATATTTCCGGGTTTTAGTCAGTATATCTCGCTGAAATACCTTATTTTAAATGTTGTCATAAATTGTCGACATTCAACGCACGCATTACAAGTTATTCCTTCATAGACTGAGGTGGGAAATGAATGTAAAATTAGGGCGTCGAAGATAAAGATGAAATTGCGGCGTGGTTGTTGCTTTATGATGTGGGGCAGTTGCAGATATTTACAGAATGTGAGATGACGGGTGCTTCGGTGATTGCTGCAGGATCGGAGAAGGACAAGCATCAGGCAAGAGGGCAAAGTGATATAATGAGACACCTGTTCCACATGACACTTTGAAGAGGCGACGCCGGTTGAATGAGAAGAGAATTATATTTTGAAGGGAAGTATAACTGAGAAATTATGGGATATGTATATAAAAAAAAAAACACAATTGAATAAAGCATGGACGTGAGAAGATGCATTTAGTTTAACAAATGCAAAGTCGTGTTGAGAGTGATTCATTGAAGTTCTGAATCTGATGGGACGGGACTAGGCCGCTTGAACATAATGGCAAATCCTTTAGGTAATGAAATGAAATGAAGGTCAGATGATTGGCAGCTCGAACGAGATACAAAAACGTCCACCTAATGCTGTGGTAGATATCATTCAGAATTAATGTAGGTAAACAGCATTTCATTTTGTATTATGGCCCAAAAAGCTTGAAACATTTGAAACCAGGATTTAAAAGAAAAAAAATGACCAATTGAAGAATAAAGACAAGAATGAGTGAATGAAGGGTGTAGAGATTTCATCAAAGCCAAATGCATTCCAAATCTTTCCGCTTGATTTTTATTTCCGCTCGTTACCGTGAATTGTATTCGTTCACGCGACGCAGGTGGCCTTGTTTTATTTAATATTGTTTTCCCTCCACCAGTTTGTCAGAACGTTTAAGTTTATATTCCGTAGCCAGCGTCGATGAATTTCATTAGACAGTTTTATGCAGGACAAAATATATCACGCTTTGTCGATGATAGTCGATTCGCACTGCACTTACGAACGTTTCGCCCTCGTACGTTTAAATACTGTTATTAGTTTTATGCAAAAGAAAACTATTGATATGGCTATTTGTCTGTCCGTCCGCAATTTTTCTGTCCTCCCGCATATCTTAAAAAACTGCTGAGGCTAGAGGGTATGTTGATCACCCACACTCCAACCATCAAACACACAACTTGTAGCCCTTTGGCCTCAGTAGTTTTTATTTTATGTAAGGTTAAAGGTAGCCATGATCTAGCGGTGCCAACAACCAACGATCACATAAGAACAATAGCTTGGCCATAGGATCCGGTAAGTGAAGCCAGCCTGTGAGCGCTACCTACACTGAGATGGTTTCTGCCAGAGGTGACTCACCGCAGTGCAGGTGACCGCTTTCTGCACTACTATAGCAGATTCACATCAACCGTGCATTTGCCGTATAGGCCAGTCCCTTATGACGCTCCTGATTGGCTGTTGATAAGCCAATCACAGGGCTGAAAACTCTCAGTCTCTCTCGAGAGTTCACATAGGCAGGATGTATGTTCCACCTCTCCTAAAAGACGTATCTCTCAGGAGAAATGGAACATACATCCTGCCTATGTGAACTCTCTCGAGAGACAGTTTCCAGCCCTGTGATTGGCTCATCAACAGCCAATCAGGAGCGTTGTGTCTGGCCTAGACAACAAATGCACGGTTGATGTGAATCTACTATAGCCAGACAAGCTAAAGTCAGAAATCACCTATTAATTAAAAACAATAACTTTTTAGGGCCAGTAGGAAGCTAATGTCAGCCTCATTTTTTTAGATTATTTTTTAATTATTGTAATGAATAGCATTTTTCATTTATCTTACACTACATACTTAGTAATGATTTTTATTGTAATAGTTTACTTCTTTTTTAAATAGTGTATTAGCTTATTTCATATGCTCATTTTTATCAAATGAACCCAATTTTATGTAATGATTTTGTTTTATTAGAATTAAATATTTGTAATTTGTATCAAGTAGCAGTTCGAAATGAAGTTGTCTTTCCATTTCTGCAAGTTAATAATGGAAAAAACACACACACACACACTCACGCAAAATTATTCTTCTTAAGGCTCCATTATCAAGTAAAAAAAGAAAATAAAAATAAAACATGAATTAAAGCATGAATGGATCTGTTGGCTGTTCTAAGTTAAAAGTGTATTTGATTAGTGTATTTTTAAGTTTACATTAAATTATGTATTTGTTAGTTGTTTTAGTGCTTCGTAAAACTAATAACGAAGTTTGTATTGATGGCCTGCTGTAATAACGAAATTATGATTAACGCATCAGTGATTTAAATTTTCGTGTTATTTGAATAATTGATAATGGAGCAATTGAGCTTTGAAATTGTCCAACTGTCAGATTAAGATAAGAACAAACAATGTTTTCTTTTAATTTTATTATAAGAATTTTAAATAACAATTCTCTTTTTCACAACGAATCTGCTACTTCTCTAATTATTTCAAAGTTCAATTTATGACAGTATGATACAAGTACTATGGTTGGTCAATAAATGTTAAAAAACAAATGCAACGGTGAACTGTTGCCAACTCGATTTGACAGTAAAGCGCTAAAAGTGGATTGCAGAGGCACTAAATAGGCGCTAGACTTTCTAATTAATGTACTAGTAAAGCGCCAAATAAAAAATAAATAGTAATTAATAAAACTTATGCTGTACTTGCGTGTACTGATCATCATTAAAGAATATATAGTACGTGGTTCTGCTAAATTTAGAAGTCATCTAGCATTCTACTGAAGTCCTTATCTGCATCTTCATTTTCATATGCTTCGAGATCCAGTTTTCTTGACAACATCACTTGGAAGCTCACATTGATAGCAACATTGCCCGCGCCTCTTCAATCCATATTTGATGGCAAGAATGCTATTTAATGTAGAAATCCTCATTCTGTTCCTTTAGTTTAGTTTTCACTATGCCGACTTGACTGAAAAAACCCTCCAACAACAGCATTGGTGTGAGGGAGAGAGAGAACCGTTATAACAAATCTTGGAAGATCTTCAAGAGAATTTTATCCAGGAGAATCAATGTCATTCGTAACCTCATCCCAAAATTTCACAGTGCCACGTTCCTTAGTTGTTAATATTTTCCAGTGAACGGTATGCAGCTTCCTCTACAGAAAATCAATTTTCGTTAAAACTTCAGGAACAATATCTCTCTTGATTGGATTCATGCACTTAATGGCTAGTACTCACATAGTTTGTAAGATACTGAAGTTATCAGGAAGACGCTTGCGTAATTCTTCAATAAGGGCCAGCAAAAAATGTCTACATCTTTCGCGAATGAGTTTCATTTCATCTACATCAGAGATTTCCTTGATATCATTTTCAAACTCATAGCCTAGATATGGGTTTGGTAATAAATGATTCTTAAGATTTGTTTTTTCATCAATTCTTCATCAATTCTTATGCCAGGAATGACGACTTTGGAGCTCAATGGATTTATAAGTTGATTTCAGTCTTGTAGTAACTTAGTTGGATCACATTTTTCACTTTCAAATAATTTATTTGTTCTCTGGACTTCGTCAAGGATAGGCTTTAGGAAAGTTTTGGTGATCACAGAACATCGAATGTAAAAGTTTGGCTTTGTAACATCGCTCTTGTACTCTTGTAATTTCAAAATGCGTCTTCAATTGTAGCCACTGATGATGGATGCGAGTGATAGCTACGGCAATTGATAACCCTCTTGTCTGACTGCACTGGACTAATTCCAGTGGCAAAGCATCATTATTAAGTGTAGCATATATGTCATTATATCTACTCTGCCGGACAGAGGAATGAGCAAACCAATTATATGTTTCTTTAATAGGAAATTCTAATGCGGTGGAAGTGTTTCACTTGCTGCATGAGAAACAGCGAGTAGGATAGAGTGGCAAATACATTTAATGAGAATTAAATTTGGGATTTCATTTTTCAGTCTAGCGTGAACACCACTATTTATTCCGGTCATCACAGAAGCATTGTCTGTACCAATGCCAACAAGATTCCTAATGCTTAAACCATTCTTCCTGACCAATGTCTTAATAGCGTCATAATGTTTTAAGCATTACATTCCTTCAGTTGAACTAAATCATAGAAAGACACTTCTATATCATGCTTTGCTTTGGAGAGATATCTAATATTCAAACCCAACAATTTTGTAGTTGATATGTCATTACTTTCATCTATGATCAAATTGAAACTCTTTTCCAACGTCTTTAACTGATTATTCTCTAAAATGGAGAGCAAGAACGTTGAATATAATTGCAGAGCACTTCGTTCTCCGAAGCATAAGATCTTTACAGTTTTTGCTGTCACAAAATCTAGATTTACAAACATCACTTAAATGATCAGAGAGAGAGAGAGAGAGAGAGAGAGAGATATGGCGCAGTGTGAAGCGATAAAAAGGGAAAGGGAAGCTTCAGTTTGCTTGACAGATTCACTGTTTATCCTCGGAGAGGGAATAGTAACATTTCTTCTTTGGGCACTGAATGATTCCAAAGATGCTTTGCGTATAGCAGTACTATTATGGTGCCTTTCAACATCAGAGAATTTGGCAGAAAACGCAGACTTGCAGTATTTGCATCGGCACTTCAACACGTTGCAACCATTCTTTATGTCTGTCATTTGTTAACCATTCACCTCGAAACTTTTGACTCTATTTCTTCTCCATACTTAGAAAGGCTGAGATTTGTAAAATGTAAACTACTTTCTCTTAATAGAAGATGGGTGAAACAATATGGCACAGATAGCACGAGGCTCCAAATACGCAAGCACACTTACTAGTACAAGAGCTAAGGCCCTTTGAACTAACCGAGAATGGTCAAAAGCGAGAGTGGTTGTTTCTATGGTAAAAAACTGTCCTGAATCCAAAAATGGGCGTCTTGCAAGTCCCTGGTGGGACATATGCCTGTAAGACACCACTTACCGTCATGACGGCCATGATAGAGTTCCGTCCAAATGTGACAACTTAAGGTGGAACTGTCATTGATTAATGATACCTTTCCTATTCTGTCATCATAGTAACAACATTTTTATGACTTTTAAATGACTTATCTATGTCCATAATTAATGCTTCAAGCTCAGATGTCCTCGAGAGGTCATTTAAATTCGTCCGATGTAAAAGATAATTTAATGGAACTTGACTGTTACACGAGAAAAGTTAACCAACATGCTGAATAACCTACTGATTAAATTAAACAATATTTATAGATGTGAATGGAATAAGTATACTGTTAACCATATGACCATAACTCAGTCCCTGTCATATTCCGAGTCTCCAGAAGAAACTTCCTCAATTTCACTTTCTTCATTTCCTGGATTCAACGTCTTTTCATCATCAATCCTACAACAGATGTCTTTTGGCATCTGCTCTCTCTCAAACCAGAGTAAAGGGTATGTACCATTTTGAACTCGTCATCCACTATCTTCACGTTTAGGCATTGTTGGGATCCGTTTGTTAGCATTTTTCATACTATTGCAACATAGTTTGAACGACAAATTTTCTGTTTCAGTACTGATTGGCAAGGAAGGAGTCCACCAGCATGAAAGCCTTTGATATTCTGAAGTGATTGTTTGTCATCTTTTGGCTTGCATTTATTATTGAAAATTAACTACTGCACTTCATCTACTTATTCTACTGAATGGTTTCCATATAGAACACAAAACCAATTTCTCCAACTCTTTTGAGATGACTTCAACACTGTCCTGTGATTCTGTTCCCAATTTGACAAACGTGTTTTGGAATTCCTTGGAGGATTCAACTATGGCATATGGTTTAATCTTTCCTGTCCTCAGAAATGATGCTGTGAAATCACAACCTGTGAATGGGTGCAGCCCAAGGAGAGCCATACACAAGTTTCTCCCAAGATTTGAAGCAAGATTAGTGACATCTATAAATCTTCTAGTATTATTCCCGCTCTGCCCTACATCCATCCACATATGTAGCTCTGTGTTATGGACATGATAAAGCAAGGTCACAAGACTATCTGTGTCATTACATCTCACAATTACATTGGCATCAGTTTATGTTCTTTCAATATTCTGAAGATGCAACATAATACGCAAGTCGGCCTTCTCATGACTACACTCAAGATCGCTGACTTTTTGACACACTACATGACCATCAACCTCTTTGTAAAGGTAGCACTCTTTTTCCAGTCCAAAATATATTTCATGACCGTACAAGACAGAGGCATAGCTTTCATCTTCCCATTTCTTCACCAGAAAGTGCAGTAATGACTTCTTAAAGTTGCTCTTTCTCAGTGCTTGTTGAAAGTCCTTTGGACGATGGTGCTAAGGGTCCTGTACAATGAGGCTGACTTTACCTCCAAGGTTTCCATGCCTTCCACGTTCTATGTTCTTGATTGAAGGACTTTCATAGGTGTCACACAAAATCCACACGCTTTGCTTTTCTACAGAGATTTACCATGATGTCCTTTGGAATTCTTTGGATATGGAATAGGATGAACCATGTCAGAGTCAAACTTTTTTTTTCGCTTAAGTGTTTTTGGTGGCATGTCTGCTTGTGTACTATCTTTACCTGCTGGACTGGTGGGTGATATGTCTTTTTAAAAAAAAATTTTGGTAGCAAATGATAGGATTTCAGTGTTTTCATCATGATTGTCCCATGCTGTACCTGTAGACAAACCAGGCACTTGAACTATTCCATCTGGACCTACACTTTGCCTTCTTACCACAGTGGTTGCCATAGGTGTCTCTAGAGCTTCAGCTGCATTGTAGCTTATACAGTGACCAAAATGGTTGATTATATCCAAGACCTTCTTGCTTCCAGTCACGCTCTTTATACCAATTTCTAAGAATATGTGCTTTGCTTGTTTTACCCTTCCACGGGTTGTTGCAAATACTGAATCATCAGCAGATGACTGGACATAACGTTCAACACGTGGACTCATTACAGAAGAGTGGCTGCCAGTGTAGAGTGTCTGGAAGAATAGAAGTAGCTCTTCAGGAGTATCTGCCTCACCAGCACCTAAGTGATGTCTTGAGGCAAGGGTCTAGCGTTTTCCTGTAGCTGCAGAATGACAGAGCGAAGTTGTAATGTAGCATCAACAATAGTGATCAAGTGAAATGGGGCGTACGCATCAAGTATGTTTGCTGTGTTTGAAACAGGTATTAAACCTGTTCTGAGAAAGCTGAATTAAAGTTTCTTAATGATATGTTGGATAAATTGTGTAAAATTATTCCATATTTATAAATATAAAAAAAAATCATATACTAAAAGCGCTAAAAATGGCACTAGTTTTCCTTAAAAAAAAAAAAAAAAAAGCGTCAGCGCTAAACGCCGAAATAATTGAAAGTGCGCCAAATCTAGCGCGAAAAGCGCTAAATTGGCAAAGCGATCATTATCATCATCATCATCATCCCGGCTCGGAGCGGTAGGCCATTGTGTAAAAACTCTCTCTTTATTAACCGCTAGATTAGCCAAGCTACACAACCTATATTTTCAGGAAATATAATTCCAAAGATTTAACTCTTTAATTACAACTTTGTCGCATTGGTGACGTCTCTGCCCTAAAAAAAAAAAAAAAAAAAAAAAAAAAAAAAAAAAAAAAAAAAAAAAAAAAAAAAAAAAAAAAAAAAAAAAAAAAAAAAAAATCATCGCTGTCTCTTTTTCACGTCACGATGTAAAAGCCATATAAACATTTCAACTTACTTTAACTGAAAAAAATATAAAGAAACAGTTGTCAATGTTTTTAATAATACGGTTAGCATCAATAACGTGTTTTTCACGTAAGCCGAGTGTCTAAATTTGTAATAAGCTCGCATAGAAAAATTCTAGTACTCCAAGCCCGGCTTGGCGTTTCTATCGTACACCAAAATGGCAGCGATGGCTGAAAGTTGCATACAGCATTATGCGCTGTACTTGATTGCGTCGAAGAAACCCTGGTGCATTTTAATAGAAAGTAGTGAGGCTAACACAGTATACGCGCCGCTTATTGCTTGTTTATCGTAAAGCTCCGATTCGTTGGGAAGAAATTTCTGTCGAACGAAACGTACACAATGGCACTGATCCTTACCTCAGCCTTAAAATGTGAACACCCTTACGTGTCAGGGACGTTGTATCTAGGGGCAAGATGGTGCTCTTCAAGTTCTAGCACTGGTAGTGAACAGAACCCCAAGGAGTCCTAAATGACGAGAAGTTGCTGAGGAAGTTAGGACCCATACGATGAATCCCACTGAAAAGAATATCAGTCTTTGGTAGTTGAGTTAAGCAGGTACTCGAGAGCTCTCTCCTGTATCTACACTTTGATTTTACTTAGTACTGCAAAACGAGGAAGGTAATGAGAATTTATTATTATTATTATTATTATTATTATTATTATTATTATTATTATTATTATTATTGTAGTAGGTTAAAATATCCACACTTATTTAAATTGTATATAGATATTTAAAATGATGAAAACAAGAGCTTTTGTTAAGCTAATGAGGATGCGGGAAAAAGATTGTCTTTAGTATTTTAAATATACCTGTATACACATGCAACTTGATATATTTAACCAGTTGAAGAAGCACAACTTGATGGTCGTTTCACGGCATATATATATATATATATATATATATATATATATATATATATATATATATAGTATGTATGGTATATATATATATATATATATATATAATATATATATATATATATATATATATATTGTGATGTAATAATTGCTGCTTCTGTCAGTTTGGTTATTTGAACTCCAGATAGGCTAGGCCAACGCATATAACGAGAGAGAGAGAGAGAGAGAGAGAGAGAGAGAGAGAGAGAGAGAGAGAGAGAGAGAGTAGTACAAGGAGTTACAAGAATTAGGATGTCTCAAAGACTTATTAGTTCATTCGAGGAGACGTCATGTACTCACTTATCTCTAGGAGCAGGTTTTACTATTAATTCACAGTTTTCTAATGATTTTGTCTAGCTTCCTTTTAAACTCTAATACTCTACATGTGCCATATCTTGTATGTGAAGATCGGAGCTGTTCTAGTTTCCGTCCGTTATTTTTTGTCTGGTTTTCATTTAATGTGAAGAGGTTACTGTCTACTTTTGTTTTGTCTTTCAGTATTTTGAGTGTCTCTATTAGTTGCTCTCGCAATCGTCGTCTTTCTAAGTCTTACATGTTCAGGCTGTCTAGTTGTCTTTGGTAACCTATTTGCCTGATGGATGGAATTAACTTTGTGGCTCTTGCTCGTAAATTTCCTTTCTTAGTATTGTTTTACTTTTCCTTTCTTAGTATTGTTGACCAAAATTGTACTGCATATTCAAGATATGTTCTAACTATTGATGTGTAGAACTGCAGCACCGTTTCCTTGTTTCTGCATTTGAACTGCCTCTTTATGATCCCACTAATTTCTGTGTCTTATTTTCAGCTTGTGTGCATTGTTTTGTGGATTTTATGTCCTTGGTAATAATGACTCCAAGGTCCTCTTCTTATTCTACACTATTTATGTCATCCTCAAGCAGCATGTCGTTTGCATGAAGGTTGTTAATTCCTATTTGTAATACTTTACACTTATCCAATTTAAAAGGCATTTGCCGTCTTTCTGACCATTCTCCTATTTTCCTTAGACCATTTCTTAAACTTTCCACTGTATCTAGGTCTGCTGCATTTACAACTTTCCACTGCATCTAGGTCTGCTGCATTTACAACGAGTTTGGTGTCATCTGCAAATATGTCTATCCTTCTAGTTAAGCCTACATAAATGTCAATAATGTGAGTCAAAAACGAGAACGGGCCAAGGACAGAACCCTCAGGAAATTCACTTGTCATATCTGCCCATTCTGATTCTTCACCATTTATTTACGACTGTTTTCTATTAGTTAGCCAGTCTTCGATTCAGTTTGCTATTTCTCCTACAATACCTAAAGATCTAACTTTTGTCATTGGTTTCTTGTGTGGAACTTTGTGAAAGGTCTTTTGGATATCCAAGTAGAGTATATCTGTAAGAGTTACATAATAGAAATATGGAATGTTATTCCATATATATAAAAAACTAAAACTAAAGAGGTCAACCAGATTGCTTGCAGGAATGTGATCAGACCAGAGACGATAAAGTATGCTAAGATGACGTATACAATAAAGTAGGCTAAGATGACATGTCATCACCTGTCGTCCTTCATTTGTTTTGAAAACATTAGTCCAAGCTTCCTGCTTGAGACAACTACCACGGCCTATAATTCAAACGGCCTACGTGATTTGTAATGTGTCTCATCTGTATGTATGTTCATATGTTCGAGCTACTGTCTGTTTCCTTTATGATTTGTAACCGAGACGGTAGTCAGAGTGGAATTAGCCATCATCATTGGCAGAAGCGATCAAGCCATCATCATTAGAAGACCTGTACAATCCTATCTGATATTCATCATGTAATCTCAGAAGAATATATGTATTTTTTATACTTCGTGTTTTCTGCTAGAAACCTCACATCAGAAAGAAGATATCATCATAAGTTTAACACATCGTTGTCATAACGAAAGAAGATACTTACTTCGTACATTATCAACAAACCCCAAGACACTCCAATGAGTATGGAAGTGCATAACCAACCGACTTAGCGTAAGATTATCGCAAGTCTAACTTAACCTCATAGGGCGCCTTATTATACAAGGCACAGCCCTTTCATATCTGTTACTCTACTATTGTCGTAAATATCAAGCATGTTATGAAAAAACTCCAACAGGTTTGATAGGCATGATCTGTTTTGTCTGAAACCGTGTTGGCTGTTTATCAGTGTGATCCACAATTTGATCAGAAATTATGGACTTGAAAATCTTACGACGGATTGACGTTAGACAGATTGGTCTATAATTTCCTGACTCTTCTCTTGGACCTTTTTGGCAAACTGGGAGCACATTACCTAGTTTCCATCCTTTTGGTGCCTTTCGTTTTTCTGCAGTTTTTCTGTATGGTTTATATAGGAGAGGAACTATCTCCTCTTTTAATTCTTTAATTTATCTCGGATGAATCTCATCCGGGCCTCATATGCCCGAACTGTAACCAAGTACTGAACCCTCCCTGAAAAAGGGGCATTGCCATATTTGAAAAACTAACCATAGAGTTTTTTTTTTTATAATCTCATGTTTCCCACACCCAAATCACCTCTTGTATATATATATTAACTAACCTAACCGGGGCTGATGCAACACTAAATATACATCTCGGGAATTTGCGTCCGGACTAGGAGATTTGAGTTTGTTTAGTTTTTCTATTTTGTTTTAAATGTCCTCTTCTGTAAATATTATTTTGTCAAACGGTTCTGCCTCTTCATATTTAATAATTGGTTCAAGGATTGGGGTGGTGTCTTCAATTGTGAAGACACTAGTAAAAAAGTTATTCAGTAACTGCTTTTTTCAAGTCTGAGTTCACCAGGTTTCCTCTATTGTCTCTTAAGGGACCTACGCTGTTTTTTTTTATTGGTTTCTTAGTAGTAACATGAGCATAGAATTCCTTTGGGTTTTCCTTACAAACTGATGAAACTCCCTTTGCTGTACTTAACAATAAAAATACGGATTTCACGGCAACAAATGCACTGCCAATGCTAGACAAACCTAAGATAATTAGATAACTTTCGTACTGTTACTTGAAATTAAATATTTATTTGGAGGACCCATCATATATTTTTACTTCTTGATTTGCTTCAAGATTTTTTACTCAATTTACTTCAGGATTTATTTATTTTTTATAAATTTACTATTGGCTATGTCACAAAAATTATAGTTATAAACAAGAACGGCATTTTTTCTAAAGTACAAAGTTGAATGTTTAAGTTTTTAAAGAAAAATTGATATGAGAGATCCGCACTGTCATTGACGTCTGTATATAAAGCCTGGGAAAGGGGGCGTTCCAGTGATGTAACACCCAGTATCCGAAGTTCATCAGTTTTGGTGTAAACAAAAACTGAGACTCTTCGGTTATAACGTAGCACTAAAGTATTCGGTAGGGTGAGCAATAGCTGGTGATTTCAAGTTATCAAGATTTGAATAATCCTGTTTGCAGCCCTGCAATGCGGACGAAGAAATTCAACAAAGGTTAGGTCAATTCCTGTTCAGCAGTTCGTCGCAGTCAGTAACTTTTCACCTCACCTGTGGAGGATAACATCGGATGGCTTTCACCTTCCTGTAAGGATTTGCAACGTTTTAAAGACATACATTGCCTGCAAGAGCACTCAGTTGCAGAAACAATACGCTTGACTAATTTGTACAGCCAGCAAAAATGGGGCTTAGCGAATGTTGGTAGAGATGAACTTGGAGATATATGTTATGGGAACTGCACAAGGAGGATGGATTTTGTCTATGAAGGTATGTGAATGTGTGGAAACCATCTGTAAATCAAATGGCAGTTGAATTCAGGTATACGAAACTTGTTTTAATAAATCTCTGCGATGCGGGTAAATTGATAGATACTCTAAGAGGGAGATACCTAAGCCGAATATGAATAAAAAGGTGGAAAAGGATAATGCAAAAAGTCGTAAGCACTTCGGCCTGCCAAGATTGTGGAAACTGCTTTCTGTGGCTTCACAACGAGAAATTGATCCATAGTTGCTAATTGGTAACAGAATCCGGGTCGTATCGCGTTGATTGTTTGGTTTCCTCAACTCTGGCATGCGCACCTTTTCAGGGCTAGTGCTGAGAGGAAGAAATAAAGGCTCATGTGGGTGTTTTTAAGCTGGTTAGATTATTACTTTCTCAAATACACTAAGATAGCGTCCTTCATAAGATTTCTATTTTACTTTTGTTTATATGGATACCATAACAGCTGACTTCCATTTATTGTTTTTACACATCTACTATTGGTTTTTCGCTTTATTATTTTTGAATATTTTTGCATCGTATGTTTTACATTTATCATTTATCCTAAATGGTTATGGTCCTTTAATATCTGCCTACCCCCAAACCAATGAGATAAATTCTTTAGGTGCGTCTTGTTGCTGTGATGAAGGGGAATAACAAATGAATATCAGTGGAGTGAATTTCTCAAAATAGACCGAATGGCCATCCATCTTAGTCAGTTTTTTAAATGGAACAAGAAAATTATCGCAAAAATACAGCGTGTGTTCAAATTAACAGTCGACTAATATTTCAGTTTATCAGTACTATCACAAGCTTTATATCTGATGATAGTAGATTTGTAGTAAACCAGTTAGCTGGTCTCGTTCCGATGATTCATTTGTTGATGATATATTTATACCATTTATGTCAATGATTACATTTACAAAACCAATAATAGCGAAATAAAAGCTTTTCGGTCCAATTTATTTATCTAAATGAAATTTTGTACCTTTTTTCTTTTTGAATA
Organism: Macrobrachium nipponense; assembly: GCF_015104395.2. NCBI lineage: Eukaryota > Metazoa > Arthropoda > Malacostraca > Decapoda > Palaemonidae > Macrobrachium > Macrobrachium nipponense. The sequence goes on along the minus strand of NC_087201.1, from coordinate 54,759,603 downwards.
CGATATTGCGGGTCATTTTTTATATGAATCATAGCAAACTAATAAAAAGAATATTTTGGTTTTTGCTGTCTTGTTGACTTTCAAAAATTATGAGTCCGAAACATTTTTTTATTAAGGATATGTTAAGAGAATATGTGCGCTAAATGAAATTTACCCATTGTAAGCAGTGGTGTGCAGTAAATAAATACTTCTCTACTACAGAGAAAAGTATATTTGCTTTCGTGCAAAAACTAGCTTAAAATAGAAATGGGTGATGACAGAATGTTTTTGTTTGTCGTTAAACTTAAGTCTAAATTTCATAGAACAAACCCCTTTCAGAAAGCAAATTAGCAAATCTCCAAGGAGATTCGTACGTGAAACTTATCTTTGGTAATAATTTATTTTCAAATGAAACTGTCACAGTTTTCCTCGAAGGATACTTGGTCATGATAACATAATTCAAGATTTTTTTTTAGTTAAAAAGAGTTCTATATAAATTAATCTGATTGATTCTTTCCACCAGCATCTTTAACTTTGCTAGCCTCTAATTCCCATTTATTTCAAAACACCTCTAACAATTTAGCCAATTATTTTCCACTCCGTGCTAATGCTTACTCAACAGACATCTTGACACAAACCATTTCAGTTTCAAGCCTTTCCTTCACATATCAAACCAATGGGTTCTCACTTCAAAATAAATAACCTATATTTTCCCAGTGGCATTTATTCCAAGACTTAGCAAAGTTTTATATTTTAGCGAAGGTTATTGCCCGAGAAGTTGCCACGAACTCTTTGTTCGTCTACTTCTGTTTAATCGCGCCAATATCATTACGATATATTAACTGATACTGAAGAATATCGTTTAACCTAAACAGCTTGAAGCGTGTTTATGTAGTTATTGATGAAAGTCCGGATGTTAGCCTCTCTAAGGAAAGGGCCTAATTTGAAAATGTCATCCTGTAATGAAGTTTTTAGTTCACCCAAAGGACGCTAATTTCAGCTGAACGTCAAATTAGTAAAATGGTTAGATTAACATCTTTATCTCACTACTATGCATTCCAAAGTCCATTAAATACTGTTTTTTTAAACAACATTTAAACCGACTTACGGATTTCCATGATACTAAACCACTGAGTGTTTCTAACATTAAACTAATTTATGGTAGTACACTGCATTGACAGATGTGCTTCATTAAGCCGTTTACTTTTAGAAAGAAGACCAACTAATGGTTTAGTGGAATGGAAATCCATATGTCGCTTTAAAAGCTCTTTACGAAAAAAACTATTTCATAGGCTCTGGAATGCATAGGAGATATACTTTGAATCAATACTGATAGATTTTAAAGCAGTACTTTTTAGAGTAATGTATTCCGTCGTCTTGTGTGTGAATTTTGTCTTTAGTATCTCCAATTAACCTGTATCGTCTGTGAATACCAACTGTTCCGCAGTTCATTCACCAACAATCTCTGATTCTTGGCATCACTCCATCCATCAAGATATTGATTAACAATGGAAATAATTACACCACATACCAAATGAGTCATTCGCCACATAGTCCAACATTAATCCTTTCATTTTATTCTTGTATGCATTTCGTGTTTTTATTTTTTGGATCTTGAAGTAATTTCTTTTCGGATGCTTCTTTTCCACCATCAATCCATTGTCTTCCACTGCCTTGTATCATTCCGAATTGCACACCCTTCTCAGCATCCTCTTGTCCTCCATACATTTTATATGACTAAAAACCACTCAAAACTCTTAAGCTATTCATTCCCATGAGGGTGACTTTCATTATTACCTACCTTGCTTCCAAAGTTCTTTTCTTACAATTCGTATATGACCTATATATATATAATATATATATATATATATATATATATATATATATATATATATATATATATATATATATATATATATAAAACGACCGCCTCTACTCCAAGAATAATTAAGAATCAATTTCCCTTAAAGATAGGATAGCAAGACTAGGAGATAGTTTTGAAACTCAGATTCGAAATATGGTCAGAACTATGGTCAGGCGAGGAGTAGCCGGATTAGCTCTTAGTTACGTGGAGGCATAATAGTAGTCATTATATATCCTTCTCCCCAAGATCTATCCCTGTGCTCTCCTTTCTGCTGGTCTTAATTGTGTTTTCATGAATGTCGGCACACCTTCTCCAGGCAAGCCACCATCTCTGTAGCTTGAGGGTCATAGGCCTGAGCAGCATTCAAGCCGGCAGAGAGCTCTCAGTCCCGACTCAGTCCACCCAGAGAGCAGACCTTGACCTGGAAGGTCCTGAGTCTCGTGCCATATGTCTTTGTCTTGGCACGTTGCCACACTGGTATTTGGGTCACCAGTGACCTGGGCCACAAGTGGTCCCTTTAGTTGTTAGTGGAAGACCTATTGGATCAATTAGAGATTTTGCAGTAGTGCATATTGCAATTGGATTTGCCCGTTAAGGCTGAAATTAGCAATTGAGTTCCAGCTACTATTTCTCACTAAATCTCTCATTTCCTTTACATTTTAGAAATTATTTCCGAAAGTGAAATCCCTTGCTGAATACTATAGTAGATACACATCAGCCTTGCATTTGACGTCTAAGGCCAGTCCCTTACGATGCTCCTGATTGGCTGCTGATAAGCCAATTACTGGGTTTCCAGCCCTGTCATTGGCTTATCAACAGGCAATCAGGAGCGTCGCAAAGGACTGGCCTAGACGTCAAATGCACGGCTGATGTGAATCTACTATAATATGTTTATTCCTCCATATGAATTGAATTTATTGATGAAATAATCCCTTGCTCAGTGATATAGAGTAAATCATCCCTCCGTTGTGATGAATTATTGCAAATGAGAGAATCTTTGATGCACAATCCTTTTCTGGAAAATCTATTTCCAGAGACGTGTTATCTCGTCCCTTGTGTTTCTGTCCCTGACCCATTTGTGAGAAGTTGCCCTAGAAGACAATTATTTCAGCTATGCTACAAGTAAGCCTCTGCTTCTGCAAATGAGTGTTAGATTGGACTATATATATATAATCACGAGCAACGAGCTTCCATTTGCATTACCATTTTGTAAAATTTCTACTTATTCTGAAAGCCAGTTAACTGCAAATTTTGTCGTAAGATTATTGTTGTACCTGTTTGACTGGATTGCATACCAGTCAGGATTTATTTACCCTGCTTGTAATCTGTGAAATAAAGTAATCTATAGTGCGTTTACTTTTCTAAGATCGCTCTGGTGGGGCCAGGTAGAAAAGGCAGAGTTGCCAAATCTACGGGTATGTAAGTCCCATTAAATGCTTCCCGCAGATATAATCCTTTTTAGGAGGATTCGATTTAGACCTTGGGAGTCAAGTGAAAGGGTCTGCTCCTTCCCTGTTAATTTTTTTCTATTTTCATTCCTGATTCTATTTAGCTATTCCTTCTTTCTCTTTCTATAATTATAGACACGCTGATTGGCCTGTTGGCTCCGGTGTTTGGACTTGAAACATAAATTCATAAATCAATCGATCTATTATGCCCTTAGAGAAGACAACCACTCATTCCTTCTTTGCATAACATTTTTATCAAAATCATCCAAGTCAGTCACAGGACTCTCTTTCTCTTTTCTTTTTGGAAACACTGGAGATTCCACTATATTTCCGGCCTGTCTTACTTCTTAAGTCTACACATAGTCATTTCTGAGAGTTTTGTTGCTTCAGATCTTCTCTGGATAACCTTCGAAACACCAGTTACAGGACCTTCATGATGTTTTTTAAAACGAAGTATTGCAGGAAATTATAGACTATTTCCTTGGGATCACTTGGCGGGCTGGGCTGTCCATACTTTTCACAGATGAGGATCAAGTGCGAATATCCTTTAATGACATTGACCATGACCTTTTAAATCCTCTTAAAAATCATAGGTCACTTAAACTCAGATGTGGCATCGCCGGGAAAAAAATGTCATATCTTCATTTTCATTAATGAAACAGGTTTCAACGAAGAATATACAAAATAAGATATATTCAAAATATCTGATGCAAACAAAGAACCACATTTCAAGAAATGAAAACTATTTTCATAGACTAAATGAAGCTAATATGATTACCAAAACATGAAAATTGGCAAGGTATGATATCTATACAAGCCAAAAAATGGCGTGAATGGAAGGCATATGAGGAAGGAGGAGGCCAGAGGTCAAACAGAAGCAATATTGGGCAGACCTCTTGTCGATCGGGCACCCCCGGCCGACCACTTACCGAGAACCTCTCGTCTATTGTTGACCGAACCAGTGTCGCGTCATTGCCATCATCGATGTCCCTATTGACGAGGATTCTAACTGGCTCTACATTCAAGACTTCTTGTCCCAGGAATTCAGGTGCTGTGTGGTTTTTGAAAAGTTATTTCGGCAGCACCTTCTCCAACTGTATTTCCCACTGTCCATTTCATCCCTTGCAATCCTCTTAAAGGCCTTAACGAATTGGTGTTAACGTTACTCGTGTTAAATTACTCGTAAGTATCACTCCCAGTTTGCATTATATTTTACCTTGAATGACTCCCTTCTCTCAGCCGTCAGCACTAATTATACTACCCGAAGTGATCGTGTGCATTTTCTGTATTGCAGAATAGTGTATGATTGTAGCACTTTTATCTGTTTATGTAACGTAATCCGCAGTGCCCTTATTTGCTTTAACCCACTTTTAAGAGAGACTTTCAGAGTATAATCTGGATGTTTGTGGCACCGTTGCTTATCAATGAACGTAAACAAGGTGCCAAGGAGCCATTGCGTAGGGCTCCTTTGTGTTATTCTTCTGATTTTATGTAATTATAACTAAAGTTAGACATTGATTTTCCATTAAAGCCTCAAATAAGCTAACTATTATTTATTATTTTTTATTTTTTTACGAATATATACTGGCCTATGTTGAATGCAACCATAACACAGATAAGAGAGTATCTCCGTAGTTGCCAGAGATTGAATCCATAGGGAATTCTGATCCTCATAACGAACAGCCAAACAAGCGCTATAGTCAACAGTTTTAATTCCAATGGAACGTTCCCGGTTGAACACACTAAGCCATTTTTCAACCTAAAATAGAGTTAGAACACCAAAATATAAAATTGAATCCTAATAAAATACAATAAAAAAAAAGGTCGCACTCGAGAATGTTTTTTTTTTTTATAAATCATGTTACCATAAAAAAACACAGACAATAAGAAAAGAAATCATAGAGACTTACAACTAATATAGCTTCGTGAATTACAATAACCAAAAAAAACCTCAACACGAGAGAAATAAAAAACATCAAACAGAACACAGGACTAAAAAGAAAAGACAAGAGAAGAAAAAATTGCAATATAAATAAATTAGCCAAATGACTGGAAAGCGAGAGTGGATAAAAAGAAAACCAGTAGATTATGGATAACAAAAAGGAAGACTCATCCTGGTTGAGTTGTGGCTTAATTTTGTGAATTTATATAAAGTTTCTAAAATCCTTAAATCAGGGTTGGCGGTATAAGCCAGTCAATAAAAAACCATGGGTTTTTTGGTTTATGTGTTTTTTTTTATTTTTTTTTTATTTTTATATTTTTGGTCTTCATGTTTCCTTTATAACTTTTTGTGAATATATATAAAGTTGCTAAAATCCTTAAATCAGGGTTGGCGGTTTAAACCAAATGGTTTAAACCATGGTTTAAGCCAGTCAATAAAAAAACCCATGTTTTTTTGTGTTTTTTTTTTCTCATGTTTCCTTTTTTAACTTTTGTGAATATATATAAAGTTTCTAAAATCCTTAAATCAGGGTTGGCGGTTTAAATGGTTTAAACCATGGCTTAAAACCAGTCAATAAAAAAAACCATGTTTTTTTTTTTTTTTTTTTTTTATAATTTTTGGTCTTCATGTTTCCTTTATAACTTTTATTTTAGGTAATATATATTTTTGGCAACTTTTGGTGTTTTTATCAGTTACTTGGATTTTCAAATAAAATTGGTAATGTTAATGTTTACTTGTTAGCCACTAAAACATTCTGAATTGTGTTACTGTGCCATAATTTAACGTTTGATGTAACTGAACATATTCATACAATTGGTAAACCTCAGATAATTAGGTTAAAAGAAATTTGTAAATTAGTTTATATCTTTAATAAAAAAAAAAGGGGGGGGTTGGTTATATAAAAAGAAACAATCATGTTAATCATAGCTTCAGAGAGAGAGCAATTATTCATTTCAAGTTGAAATAGGTAAAAAAAGACATTTCAAATAGAAGAAAAATTTCAAAAATAAACACCAATTGGTGTTAACTACAAATGTTAGCACAGGTATATATGAAGAAAAATATCAGTTATTCACATCTAGTTCAAGTACCTTGGTCAAAACGACTGATTCAAATAAACAAGGAAAATTTCAAAAATAAACACCATTTGGTGGTGATAACCACAAATGTTAGCAGTGGTTAACAAAAATAAAAATCAAAGCAAACTACAATTTCAAAGAATAATAATGATAATAATAATAATTCATCCTCTCTCTCTCTCTCTCTCTCATAATAGCAGTTGTTTGAAGTATTTCATTAAACCAAAATTTGGATTTTCAGCCATAGTGTTCTAAGAGATAATATATGGAGATTGTTAATTTTAGCCATACTATTAAATTTTGTTAATCCTTCTTAAAGTGTATGGATACATCATACTTGTATGTCAATACATATAGGACCACAGAATTGTGTGATTATCATTAAAATTGCTTTAGTTTTATACTGGGTAGCACAAAAATGAAATAAACCCATAAAAAAACATACCTAGTAGCACAGAAAAATGAAAAAACCGTAAAAAACTAGTATATTTCATGGTTTAAACCAAAATAAAAGGTTTTTTGTTTTTTTTAAAAACCATTGGTTTTTGCCAACCCTGCCTTAAATCGACAATTTAGATCAAGAATCTACTGATCATCTACAATTTTAGAATTCCTTACTGCCTGATTGCATCTACTGCAGTGTCCACGGATGGAAGACTGCTGCTTGGCTGCTAAATCTCTACTTTTCCTGTTACTGATCCCTGCATACTGGCAGTGTCTTCCTTTGAGCACCTTTATAGAACTACCAAAATACCCCCCTTTGGCAGAGTTAGGGCATTTATAATAGTAATCAACCAAAAACACAATAAATCAGGCGGTTTATCTTTGAAAGGTAGGAGCCTTTTTTTTGTAAAATCTTTACTGAAAATGAATTAAAAGTAATCTGTGGATAAACTCAATTAAAACAGTATTTCAGTTCCTCTCAAGTTGCTTAATTGATTAGCAATGTAAGGCAATTTGCAGTAAAATACTAGTTTAGTAAAACTGTAACAACTGGCACTTTAGGACTGTAAACATTTTGCAGAAATAGCCTAATATGTTTAAAGACCAAATTGGTTGGGTAACCATTATTCACAAAATATTTTACCAATAATTTCATCTCATGAAACATTGAAATCGGAGCATAAATTATAAGCCCTGTAGATTTAGTTATTAATTACATTTAATTTGAAAACTTTTTTACAGCGACACTGAAAAACCTAATCCTGAAGAAGTACGTTTCCTATAAACACAGAATAAACTCTCGGATTTGTCAATGATAACATCTAAAATGGTATCTTGTTATTCGAATCCCCATCTAAAGTTAATTTTGTATATTCATGGTTTCTTTTTAGGTAATGAAGAAAACTATTAACTGGTGTTCATCTTCAAAAATTACAATTGTATCTACAGCTCGCTTATAGAGCAAAGGTTTAAAATGTGACGGCAATCCTCTAACCACTTTCCTCGTGAAAACCTATAAACAAATTAGCATAAAATAGATGAAATTGGGCTTCCATTGCTACCCCCATCTACTTGCAAGTACAACTCATCATTAAACACGAAAGTACGTATCTTTTCATGGTTCCTCCAAAAGTGTCTTGAACTTACTTCTTGGCAAATTTCTGAAAGATGCCCCATCCTTATACATTTCATTCACGACTATGTCAATGGTTTCATTAAGAGTTAAAAAATTATTCAATATCAAAACTACATAAAAAATAATTGTGAGGTATTTTCAAATGCTTTAAGCCATTAAGTCATTCATAGGAATTTTTTTTAGAGAATAAGTAGCGTCCGTTATAGTATCTAAAAAGGGTACTAAGAATTTCGCTAAATTATATGACGGGGTATTATAAGAAGCTAAGGCCAGTCTTAATGGTATGTTCGGCTTATGGATCTTCGGTAATCCGTATGAAATTGCGTCGGAACAACCACTTTCATAACAGTTGTATTCTTCGTCTGAAATATAATTACATTTTATTTTTAAAATTTCAGCGGCCTGTTTATTTTATCCTCATTCAGGATATTCCTATGATAGGGGTCTTTATGTGGCATTTTTTTTACATTGATTAGTCTTTAAGTATAGCTAACATTTTATCATTGTAATCCCCTCTGTTTTCAATGAATACACCATTTCCTTTGTCATGTTTACTAATGATGCGAGAATTATTCTTCCCAAAATTCTTCCCTAAAACTCTTTAGAAAATTAATATCCTCAGTAAAAAAATTAGGCACATGATAGACTTGAAATTATGGGAACATTTTAAGTTATGACTGAACTGGTCGAACAATAACCTTAAAGTCTTTTCCCGGTAAATAAGCTGTTGTTTCAAGAGATTCAAAATAAAGGAAATATCTCGTGAATTTAAGTTTGTTAATTGGCAAGCAAAAATTTAGACCAAAAGATATTAAAAACTTATCACCAGATAATTCGTAACTAGAAAACTTTAAACTACTCTAGAAGGGTCACATGATGTTAACGTATAGCGTCCACCCAATTACGAAATATCGAACTTGGGTGGACGCTGATTTAAGGGTTTTAGAATCTATATCTATTCACAAACTTCAGCCACAACTCAACCTGGATCAGTTATCCGCTCTCGCTTTCCAGTCATTAGGCTAATTTATCGATTGTGAAATTTTTCGTTCTTGTCTTGTTTTTTTTATGTTTCTTAGCCGTGTGTTTAATTTGATGTCTTTTATTTTTCTCGTCTTGAGTTGTTTTTTTCTTAGTTGTATTGACTATTGTAATTCACAGTTGTATTAGTTGTAAGTCACTGTTTTCTTTTCTGTGTGTGTTTCTTTTCTGTGTGTGTGTGTCTGTGTTTCTCTCTGTTTTTTGGTAACGTAATTTATAAAAAGATTATTTCTCGAGTGTGACTTTCTTTGATTTGTTTTTTTATTAGCATTCAATTTTAAGTTTTGCCTCTATTTTAGGTCGAAAATGGGTTAGCGTAGTTTGTTTGCCACAAAACTTCACAAAGCAATTAAAAATGTTGACTATAGCGCTTGCTTGGCTGTTCGTGGTGGGTATCTCCATTGTAAGTTGATATTTGTAAATATATATACATACATTCATATATATATATTATATATATATATATATATATATATATATATATATATAAGTGTGTGTGTGTGTGTGTGTGTGTGTGTATATATGTATGTATGTAGTATGTATGTGTTTGTGTGTGTGTGTGTGATATATATATATATATATATATATATATATATATATATATATATATATATATATATATGTGTGTTGTGTGTGTAGTGTGTAGTGTGAGCGTGAAATTGGAGAACAAATCATACAGTCATTGATAAATATGGTAACAGTATGAAAGTAACATCTGTGGAATTGCTTTAGGTGCCTTCAAAGATGGAAACATTGTAAACAATATATTAGTTTTGATTATAGATAACCGTTTGTTTCTTTTAACAATAGCTCGTTCCACAAGACATTCTTAGATATTACTTTACCCTTCTTAATGAGGCAAATCACCAAACAGTAAACCGAACTAATGGTAGACACAGAGAAGGAAATTGGATGATGGTTAATGGGGGTTGAAATCATGTATATTCTCTAATGTCAATCAGAGGCATCAGGCCGTTTTGTCAATTAAAATGATGAGGGTTATTGGCCGGGGTAATGATTCGACGCGGATTCATTGCCATTACGCGAATGGCCTGCGTTTTCATCAAATGAAAGAAAATGGATGTGTTAATTTCACTGGGAGCCGCTTCTTTAATGAGAGTAATTTTATAAAGGGTAATAGGTGTTTTTTTTCTCCTGCGGTGTGTTGGAAATTGCTGGTATTTCAGGGAGCGCTTTCTCTCTCCCACAAATAAAGGACTTCCCTATTTTTCGATCAAATACGATCATTTTAACTCGTTCGCAGACCTTGGGCGGTGATATGGTCTCAGTCATATTGTACCTCTACCAAGGTTTCAGATTTCCTCGCGGATTATTATTATTATTATTATTATTATTATTATTATTATTATTATATTATTATTATTATTATTATTATTAATTATTATGATTATTTATAAAAAAAAATTAAAAATGTTTCCACCATTTTATTTTTTATTCACCTCTAAAGCTACTTTCTGCATTCACTCCTGGGCATTCTCATTGTTAGCAAGTCAAAATATTGACGGTCTTGACGGATAAAATGCCTTCTGCCCGAATGAGCGTATTCTCGGTTTATTCAGCAAAATTAGTCAGTATCAATATTTTCCTTGATTAGAACGTGGTGTGTAGAATTAAAAAGCATTAACATATAAACCGTTGTTTTTAATCTGAATTAGAAAGGATGGTGAGATTTAACCGGGGAACGATGTCTATTTTGATATTGTTTGCTTAGATTATAAAGCCAGCAGTCAATATTAACTCGATTTGATACGGATAGTATTTATGTTCGATCATATCCATTTTATAGACATTATCATATTGATGTTATTATTTTAAAAGTTAAAATCTGGTTCTAAATGAGAATAAACAAGCAAACATTAAAATCTTAAGAAAGTAAACATGTACAACATGGTTACAATGAAATTAATTGAGCACTCACAAAAACCAGTCTCGGTTAAAACTTGTGTAGTTTGAGGGCCAACAGAATTTCGATAGAAATCTTTGCAAATTTTTATTTCGTCACATAAGTCACAGGATTTCCACACCGATAGATTATGGTAAGGATTATAATAATATATTTCAAACGAACGTCATAATTGTGCCTTTGACCATACAGTTCTCCCAGGTCTTTTACACTTGAAGGTTTAGTTTACTGGTAAATTGCTCCCATTCTCTCTTTCTCGAATATTCAGGAAATGAGTGAGAATGGTATAGATGGTGTTTCTATCTGATAGATAATATTAAGCTATTATCCAACAAAAAAAGAGCCAGTTTCATAAAATCTGTCATATCCGTAGCAATGAATTAAGATCGAGAATCATTGCAGAGATAAACTAAAATAAAAAGCAATATAAGTGATTCATTCTCTCTCTCTCTCTCTCTCTCTCTCTCTCTCTCTCTCTCTCTCTCTCTCTCTCTCTCTATCTCTCTCTCTCTCTCTCTCTCTCCTTCTCTCTCTCTCTCTCCAACTTCTTCTTCTCTCTCTCTCAAAATTAGTATCAGGTTCGCTGTTTGTGCTTTTTTTCTGGTTTTTTTGGGGATTTATATCGTGTACATAATAAAACTGTGCATTCCAAAGAATTTTTTTTGTAAAGTGAACAACAAAGGAATATATTTTTTTTATTTTATACAAAGCTCTGGACTATTGTTGTTCAGTTTCCGGTATTTGTTTTTTCAGAGTTAAGGGTTTGATAGAAATGTTTCTTTTCAAGTTTTTTTGTTTTTGTTTTTTTTTTTGGGGGGTTTTTTTTTTGGGGGGTTGCATTGGCTGGAATATTGTCCCTTTACTGCATATTTATTTTAAGCACCAATTTTCGACTGAAAGTTGAGAGTTGCTTCCTCACAGAAAAGACGTATACTGTAGCAAGAGACCAAGGCACATTAACGTATTTCATCGGCACATCTTGCAGTAACATTGTGCACGAAACTGCATGATACTCACGGCAATAATAACCAGGAATGAATTGCTTGTGGTGTTGTACCGACCACGTACGTGGCCAGCCAGTGGACCACTAGCGAAGATGAACTTTCTCATCGAATGAGTCACCTGGCAAGAAGAACGTGTGGTCAAAGAAATACAACTTCTTCCATATAACTTTTAAACACATTTCTCTGTAACCATTATTGCTTCATGTCATTTATGATCACCACTGTATGCATTGCTACGCAAGCTCTCCGATCATGTACTTGTAGCGTTCAACCGAATCTTCTGTATCAGATTGTATGCATGTTTTTGTCTGTGACGAAACACAGACTGCCAGACTTAATCCCTGTTTTGATTTCTAGAGATTTGTAACTACATTGTGGCTCGCAACAGCCATAACCTCTGTGAATATTGTGTACATAAAATCAGTTCTAACTCAGTAATAAACTATTCAACACACGGCCGGTCGACTTGCCACTCAGTACCCTTCTTGCATTGGTGACCCCGGAGGGACCGAGAGACTGGCGAAGCTGTCCAACCCACAGAGATGACCAGCCCAGCCACCACCAATGAAGCCAACCCCACCTGCGACCCTCGCCAGTCGCCTCCTCCTCCATACGCCTGCCGCCATTTGCACCCCACAACCCAGAGGCGTGGTTTCTCTGGGCGGAAATGATCTCCTGCTTCAGCTCTAGCTCAGTAAATAGTGATTTATATATACCGAACATTCACAGAGGTTATTGGCTACTGTGAGCTGCAATGTACTTACAAATCTCTAGCAAACCGAAACATTTTAAGTCTAGCCGTCTGTGTTTCTTCAAAGACATAAACAAGCATGCAATCTGATGCAGAAGATTCACTTGAACATTACAAGTACATGATCGGAGAGCTTGCATAACAAAGCATACAATGGTGATCATAAATAAAATGTGGCAATAATGGTATAAATGTTGTATGGGAAAAGTTGTTCTTCGATATAATCTCTGTATGATTTTCTGTATTTTGAACATGTTCTGACTTCAGGCATCCAAGGAATGTCTGGAAAATTTTAGCATTGATTAAAACATGAGTCAGAGTGGCGTATAGTAGCTGAGATATCTAAAATAGATTGAAATAAAGTGAGGTGATGAAGGGATTCTTATTAGCATGAAGGGGTAGGAGAGCAGGAGAGTGCTCTTCGTGCCATGAACAAGTACCTTTAGATAATCAATAGCAAAATCACTGTAGTATTAATACTGCCACCACTGTATTAAAGAGAAGACTCAACATCATGCACCAATTTTGCACACTGCTCTTCCTAACATTAAGTATCAACTTCCGTTAACTGGTGTCACCAGGTAAATTTTGTGAGCCCAATTCATATATAGTATATATATATATATTATATATATATCTATATATATATATATATATATAATATAAATATATATCGATGAATGTTGAATTATCTAATACTCTTACCTTGGTGTCGCTGATTGTGAGTGGGGATCAGCACTCACAGAACAAAAAAATTGTACTTGAAAAGAGTTTGGATTGAGAAAAGACTCAATAGAAAGATTTTGGGTCCTGATTAATTTTATGCATGTACATTTAATCAGTAAAGTATATTACGCCGAGCCATTCCCACTGGGACTTGGTACTTATGGTGTAACTGACACATGAATTAAATAACTGAAGTGCCAAACAGTGTTGGAATCGGTACTTAATTCTGTTAACTGACAAAAGAATTAAATAACTGGTGTGGTAAACAATGATGTAATCAATGAATTAAATCTCTTGAGGGCTTGAGTATTGAATGTGGACACAGTGGAGCAGATGGAAGGTTCAGTGGTATTTATGGCCTCTCTGTAAATGTGGAGAAAGGGCCCATTAACACTCGATGAATTAGAACAAAATCTAACTGTACAATGGGGATGAGAAAGGGTGGAAGGGGGCTACTTGTAAAAATGAACAAAAACGACAGATACTTTTAATCCATAGTTTTCAAGGTTGCTGAGATGAATAGTGACACTCCTGATGCCCTTCAAATCCAAGTTCAGCCCCAGTAGGAAGGAGGAAAGGAGGTCACATGTAAAACTAATAAAAAACTGCTGATATTAGTTCTAATCAATAGTTTTTTAAGGTCAATAAGAACAATAGTAATGCTCCCGACGCCCTATATAAGTCCAAGTTCATCCCCAATAGGAAGTGGTGTGGAGGGATGTGGGGAAGGGGTGATGTAAAGATAACTGAAAATGACAGATATTAGTGTCTAATTCATAGTTTTTGAGGTGGCTGAGATGGAATAGTGACACTCCTGATGGCCTTTAAGTACAAGTTCAGCCTTATAGTTAAGGGATGAGAACAGGTGGGAAGGGTGTAACATGTAAAAAATAAATAAATAAATGATAGACTTTAGTGTCTAATCCATAGTTTTTGAGGCTGCTGAGATAAAATATAACACTACTGGTGCCTTTTAAGTCCCAGTTCAGTCCTGATAGGAAAAGGGGGGGGGGGGGGGCGGGGGGGGGGGTGAGGGTGAGAAGGGTTTGCAAAAGGGTGACATGTAAAAATAACCAAATAAGACAGATACTAGTGTCTAATCCATAGCATTTGAGGTTGCTAAGATGAATAGTGACACTACAGATGACTTCAAGTTTCAGGTTCAGTTTAATATTGTAACATTCGTAACGTAACATTCCGTAAACATGGCATATAGTGGAAAGTGTTACTTATAAAAGTTAAAAGGAAAGGAAAGGAAAGAAATACCAAGAGTTTTTCTTCTCAACATTCAGAGTAACCATACAATATGTTGTAGATATGAAGTTTGGTAGAATAACAAGCTTATAGGAA
>NC_087201.1:54719694-54744416 GCF_015104395.2 Macrobrachium nipponense | reverse complement strand
CGGTTATAACGTAGCACTAAAGTATTCGGTAGGGTGAGCAATAGCTGGTGATTTCAAGTTATCAAGATTTGAATAATCCTGTTTGCAGCCCTGCAATGCGGACGAAGAAATTCAACAAAGTTAGGTCAATTCCTGTTCAGCAGTTCGTCGCAGTCAGTAACTTTTCACCTCACCTGTGGAGGATAACATCGGATGGCTTTCACCTTCCTGTAAGGATTTGCAACGTTTTAAAGACATACATTGCCTGCAAGAGCACTCAGTTGCAGAAACAATACGCTTGACTAATTTGTACAGCCAGCAAAAATGGGGCTTAGCGAATGTTTGTAGAGATGAACTTGGAGGAGATATATGTTATGGGAACTACACAAGGAGAATGAATTTTGTCTATGAAGGTATGTGAATGTGTGGAAACCATCTGTAAATCAAATGGCAGTTGAATTCAGGTATACGAAACTTTTTTTACTAAATCTCTGCGATGCTGGTAAATTGATAGATATTCTAAGAGGGGATACCTAATACGAATAAAAAGGTGGAAAAGGATCATGCAAAAAGTCGTTAGCACTTTGGCCTGCCAAGATTGTGGAAACTGCTTTCTGTGGCTTCACAACGAGAAATTGATCCATAGTTGCTAATTGGTAACAGAATCCGGGTCGTATCGCGTTGATTGTTTGGTTTCCTCAAATCTGGGATGCGCACCTTTTCAGGGCTAGTGCTGAGAGGAAGAAATAAAGGCTCATGTGGATGTTTTAAAGCTGGTTAGATTATTACTTTCTCAAATACACTAAGATAGCGTCCTTCCTAAGATTTCTGTTTTACTTTTGTTTATATGGATACCATAACAGCTGACTTTCCAGTTATTGTTTTTACATCTACTATTGGTTTTTCGCTTTATTATTTTGAATATTTTGCATCGTTTGTTTTACATTTATCATTTATCCTAAATGGTTATGGTCCTTTAATATCTGCCTACCCCCGAACCAATGAGGTAAATTCTTCAGGTGCGTCTTGTTGCCGTGATGAAGGGTAATAACAAATGAATATCAGTAGAGTGAATTCTCAAAACAAACAGAATGACCATCCATCTTAGTCAGTTTTTCTGAATAATGATCGTTAAATGAAACAAGAAAATTATCGCAAAAATACAGCGTGTGTCCAAATGAACAGTCGACTAATATTTCAGTTTATCAGTACTATCACAAGCTTTATATCTGATGATAGTAGATTTGTAGTAAACCATTTAGCTGGTCTCGTTCCGATGATTCATTTGTTGATGATATATTTATACCATTTATGTCAATGATTACATTTACAAAACCAATAATAGCGAAATAAAAGCTTTTCGGTCCAATTTATTTATCTAAATGAAATTTTGTACCTTTTTCCTTTTTGAATACGATATTGCGGGTCATTTTTTATATGAATCATAGCAAACTAATAAAAAAAATATTTTGGTTTTTGCTGTCTTGTTGACTTTCAAAAATTATGAGTCCGAAACATTTTTTTATTAAGGATATGTTAAGAGAATATGTGCGCTAAATGAAATATACCCATTGTAAGCAGTGGTGTGCAGTAAATAAATACTTCTCTACTACAGAGAAAAGTATATTTGCTTTCGCGCAAAAACTAGCTTAAAACAGAAATGGGTGATGACAGAATGTTTTTGTTTGTCATTAAACTTAAAAGCCTAAATTTCATAGAACAAACCCCTTTCAGAAAGCAAATTAGCACATCTCCAAGGAGATTCGTACGTGAAACTCATCTTTGGTAATAATTTATTTTCAATTGAAACTGTCACAGTTTTCCTCGAAGGATACTTGGTCATGATAACATAATTCAAGGTTTTTTTTAGTTAAAAAGAGTTCTATATAAATTAATCTGATTGATTCTTTCCACCAGCATCTTTAACTTTGCTAGCCTCTAATTCCCATTTATTTCAAAACACCTCTAACAATTTAGCCACTTATTTTCCACTCCGTGCTAATACTTGCTCAACAGACATCTTGACACAAACCATTTCAGTTTCAAACCTTTTCTTCACATATCAAACCAATGGGCTTCCTAACTTCAAAATAAATAACCTTTATATACCCAGTGGCATTTATTCCAAGACTTAGCAAAGTTTTATATTTTAGCGAAGTTTATTACCTGAGAAGTTGCCACGAACTCTTTGTTCGTCTACTTCTTTAATCGCGCCAATATCATTACGATATTTTAACTGATACTGAAGAATATCGTTTAACCTAAACAGCTTGAAGTGTGTTTATGTAGTTATTGATGAGAGCCCAGATGTTAGCCTCTCTAAGGAGAGAGCCTAATTTGAAAATGCCATCCTGTAATGAAGTTTTTAGTTCACCCAAAGGACGTTAGTTTCAGCTGAACGTCAAATTTGTAAAATGGTTAGATTAACATCTTTATCACACTACTATGCATTGCAAAGATAACATTGACCTAATTTATGGTACTACACTGAATTGACAGATGGGCTTCATTAAGCCGTTTACTCTTAGAAAGAAGACCAACTTCTTGCCTTTCTTCAGACCGTTTCGAACAAGTGGTGCTTCATGACTTATCTGTGACGCTGGGCCACCCCTCTTACCTATCCACCCAACTCTTCCAAGTGCTATCATCATACAATATATTTATTTGCTTACAAAATTTTGTATTGTCCAGGATAGGTAAAACCGTTTGATAAGGTATAGTGGAGGATACGTTATACTGACATCACTGATACACGTCGCCACTTTTACGGATGATTCGTTGGCTAAGCGCAGCATTAACCTCATTTTTGAAGTAAAAACAAAAAAGCTAATGAAACACATATGGCAATACACAGGACTTCCGAAAATTAGGACGAAGTTTGAAACAATCAGCGGTTTAGCGGTATGGAAATACATAGGTCGGTTTTAAAGTTTTTTTACGAAAAAAACTATCTCATGGGCTCAGGAATGCATAGGGGACATACTTTGAATCGATACTGATAGATTCTATAGCAGCTTGTTTTAGAGTAATGTATTCCGTCGTCTTGTGTTTGAATTTTGTCTTCAGTATCTCCAATCAGCCTGTATCGTCTGTGAAAACCAACTGTTCCGCAGTTCATTCACCAATTCCCTTCTCTGATTCTTGGCATCACTCCATCCATCAAGATATTGATTGACAATGGAAATATTTACACCACATACCAAATGAGTCATTCGCCCACGTAGTCCAACATTAATCCTTTCATTTTATTCTTGTATTCATTTCGTGTTTTTTATTTTTTGGATCTTGAAGTAATTTCTTTCGGATGCTTCTTTTCCACCATCAATCCAGTGTCTTACAGGTCTTCCTCTTCCACTACCTTGTATCATTCCGAATTGCACACACTTCTCAGCATCCTCTTGTCCTCCATACATTTTATATGACTAAACCCTCTCAAAACACTTGAGCTATTCATTCCCATAAGGTGACCTTTCATTACTACCTACCTTGCTCTCCATTTTCTGCTCTTACAATTCGTTATATATATATATATATATATATATATATATATAGTATATATAATAATATATATATATATATATATATATATATTGGACCACCTCTACCCAAGAATAATTAAGAATCGATTTCCCTTAAAAGATAAGATAGCAAGACTAGGAGTATAGTAGAGACCCCAGACCTGCTCACAAGGTGATATTTTGAACTCAGATTCGAAATATGGTCAGGCGAGGTAGCCGGATTAGCATAGTTATGTGGAGGCATATTATTAGTCATACATATATATCCTTCTCCCCAAAATCTATATCCCTGGGCTCTCCTTTCTGCTGGTCTAATTGTGTTTTCATGAATGTCGGCACACCCTTCTCCATGCAAGTCACCATCTCTGTAGCTTGAGGGTCATAGGCTGAGTAACGTTCAAACCGGCAGTCCCGACTCAGTCCACCCAGAGAGCAGACCTTTAACTGCTAGGTCCCGAGTCTCGTGCCACATGTCTTTGTCTTGGCACGTTGCCACACTGGTATTTGGTCACAAGTGACCTGGACCACAAGTGGTCCCTTTAGTTGTTAGTGGAAGACCTATTGGATCAACTAGAGATTTCGCAGTAGTGCATATTGCAATTTGGATTTGCCTGGTAAGCCTGAAATTAGCAATTGAGTGCCAGCTACTATTTCTCACTAAATCTCTCATTTCCTTTTCATTTTAGAATTCATTTCCGAAAGTGAAATCCCTTTCTGATTACTATAGTAGATTTACATCAACCGTGCATTTGACGTCTAATTAGCTGTTGATAAGCCAATTACTTGGTTTCCAGCCCTGTCATTGGCTTATCAACAGGCAATCAGGAGCGTCGCAAAGGACTGGCCTAGACGTCAAATGCACGGCTGATGTGAATCTACTATAGTAAGTTTATTCCCCCATATGAATTGAATTTATTGATGAAATAATCCCTTGCTCAGTGATATAGAGTAAATCATCCCTCCGTTGTGATGAATTATTGCAAATGAGAGAATCTTTTATGCACAATCCTTTTCTGGAAAATCTATTTCCAGAGACGTGTTATCTCGTCTCCTATGTTTCTGTCTCTGACCCATTTGTGAGAAGTTGCCCTAGAAGACAATTATTTCAGCCGTGCTACAAGCAAGCCTCTGCTTCTGCAAATGAGTGTTAGATTGGACTATATATAATATATATATATATATATATATATATATATATATATATATATATATATATATATATATATATTCACGAGCAACGGGCTTCCATTTGCATTGCCATTTTGTAAAATTTCTACTCATTCTGAAAGCCAGTTAACTGCAAATTTTGTCATAAGATTATTGTTGTACCTGTTTGACTGGATTGCATACCAGTCAGGATTTATTTACCCTGCTTGAAATCTGTGAAATAAAGTAATCTATAGTGCGTTTACTTTTCTAAGATCGCTCTGGTGGGGCCAGGTAGCAAAAGGCAGAAGGTTTGCCATATCTACGGGTATGTAAGTCCCATTAAATGCTTCCCGCAGATATAATCCTTTTTAGGAGGATTCGATTTAGACCTTGGGAGTCAAGGGAAAGGGTTTGCTCCTTCCCTGTTAACTTTTTTTTTCTATTTTCATTCCCGATTCTATTTAGCTATTCCTTCCTTCTCTTTCTATAATTATAGACACGCTGATTGGCCTGTTGGCTCCGGTGTTTGGACTTGAAACATAAATTCATAAATCAATCGATCTATTATGCCCTTAGAGAAGACAACCACTCATTCCTTCTTTGCATAACATTTTTATCAAAATCATCCAATCAGTCACAGGACTCTCTTTCTCTTTCTTTTTGGAAACCACTAGGAGAATTCCACTATATTTCCCGCCTGTCTTACTTCTTAAGTCTAAACATTGTCATTTCTGAGAGTTTTGTTGCTTCAGATGTTCTCAGGATAGCCTTCGAAACACCAGTTACAGGACCTTCATGATGTTTTTTTAAAACGAAGTATTTCAGGAAATTATAGACTATTTCCTTGGCCTCAGGTGGTGGGTGAAGACGTTTACGGGAGTCACTTGGGCTGGGCTGTCCATACTTTTCACAGTGGATGATCAAGTGCGAGTATCCTTGGGAATGGGACAACTGGTCGCGACCGACTGGCCATGGCCCAACTGGCCATGGCCGACTGGACGCAGCCCAACTGGCCGCAGGGGCCGACTAGCCGCAGCCCAACTGGCCATAGACGAAGAGATGAGAGAAAAAAAATTATTTCTGTCTATCTGTCTGTCTCTGTCTCTCTCTCACACACAGAAAATATTTAGATACAGTAAATCTAAAAGACGAAGAGTATCTGAGAGGAATTGCTCATAACTTCTCTTAAGATATATAGTTATGTAGCTGCTATTTTAAGCAGTTTTTATATTCCAATAATTCAACTTTTTAATGAAATTTAACTTTTTTTATCTTTAATTATCTTTTATTTTCTTGATTTTTTTATTCAATGATTCAGCTTTTTAGTGAAATTTAACTTTTTTATCTTTAATTATCTTTTATTTTCTTAAATTTTTTATTCCAGTAATTCAGATTTTATGTAACTTCTATGTAATTCATGCTGTGTAATAAAAATTTACATTTTAAGTATTATTCTTTTATAGAGAAAACCTCTTTTCAAAAATGATATGCATACATGAAATAAATAGTTTATAACCATTAACAATAATTACAAAGTTCAACAATGTATTTAAAACAGGAAACAGTCCAATTGGCAAAGTATCAAGCTCTCATTTAAAAAATGAAAATAGTTTACAACCATTAATAACAATAAAAACCAGTTTTATTCGAAAGAGTTTATAACCAATAACAACAATCACAAAAATCAAAAGGGTATTTAAAAATAGATAAATAAATAAACACTAGTTTCCTTCAAAAGATAAAAAAAAAAAAATCTCTCTCTCTCTCTCTCTCTCTTACCGCTGCGGCCAGTCGTCCCCATCGGCCAGTTGAGCTGCGGCCAGTCAGCCACGGCCAGCTGGACCACGGCCAGTCGGCCGTGGCCAGTTGTCCTAGACCCAGTATCCTTTAATGACATTGACCATGACCTTTTAAATCCTCTTAAAAATCATAGGTCCCTTAAACTCAGATCTGGCATCGCCGGGAAAAAAATATGTCATATTCATTTTCATTAATAAAACAGGTTTTTACGAAGAATATACAGAATACGATATATTCAAAATATCTGATGCAAACAAAGAACCACATTTCAAGAAATGAAAACTATTTTCATAGACTAAATGAAGCTAATATGATTACCATAACATGAAAATTGGCAAGGTATGATATCTATACAAGCCACACCACAGCGATCTTAGAAAAGTAAACGCACTATAATGTACCACAGGCTTTCATGGCGACCTTTCCCTTTTGTTTAAATGTAATTAGAAGGTAAGTAATTTCTTTTGTTACATTTGCTTACACATTTAGTTCTGCCTTCCAACATTTCACTTTAACAACAAGTACATCTCATGATAGAATCTAGCAGCCCCCACAAGAAGCAAATAAGTTTCTTTTGGGCCGTATGTACTCCTATTTATAAATTAGTAATGGCTATTGTCCATCCTAGACCTCTCTCCCTCTTAACGACCTCTCAATTGTCCCATTTTCGCTAAATTCACCCCTCTGCCGAAATACTCTCTATATTCCGCTGAAATGCTCCTTATATTTC
The DNA here is from genome assembly GCF_015104395.2 of Macrobrachium nipponense. Classification (NCBI taxonomy): domain Eukaryota; kingdom Metazoa; phylum Arthropoda; class Malacostraca; order Decapoda; family Palaemonidae; genus Macrobrachium; species Macrobrachium nipponense. Next base: position 54,737,240 of record NC_087201.1, on the reverse strand, counting down.
AAGCAAACAAAAAAACAAGTTCAGAACACCTGAATCGCCAGAGAGCCTGGCTAACAGGAATCGCCCATCTCAGACCCAAGCCAAAAAATGGCGTGAATGGAAGGCATATGAGGAAGGAGGAGGCCAGAGGTCAAACAGAAGCAATATTGGGCAGACCTCTTGTCGATCGGGCACCCCCGGCCGACCACTTACCGAGAACCTCTCTGTCTATTGTTGACCGAACCAGTGTCGCGTCATTGCCATCATCGATGTCCCTATTGACGAGGATTCTAACTGGCTCTACATTCAAGACTTCTTGTCCCAGGAATTCAGGTGCTGTGTGGTTTTTGAAAAGTTATTTCGGCAACACCTTCTCCAACTGTATTTCCCACTGCTCATTTCATCCCTTGCAATCCTCGTAAAGGCCTTAACGAATTAGTGTTAACGTTACTCGTGTTAAATTACTCGTAAGTATCACTCCCAGTTTGCATTATATTTTACCTTGAATGACTCCCTTCTCTCAGCCGTCAGCACTAATTATACTACCCGAAGTGATCGTGTGCATTTTCTGTATTGCAAAATAGGTGTATGATTGTAGCACTTTATCTGTTTATGTAACGTAATCCGCAGTGCCCTTACAGGCGTAGGGCTCCTTTGTGTTATTCTTCTGATTTTATGTAATTATAACTAATTAAGTTAGACATTGATTTTCCATTAAAGCCTCAAATAAGCTAACTATTAGATTTATTATTTTTTTACCAATATATACTGGCCTATGTTGAATGCAATCATAACTCAGATAAGAGAGTATCTCCGTAGTTGCCAGAGATTGGTTCCTAGGGAATCTGATCCTCATCACGAACAGCCAAACAAGCGCTATAGCCAACAGTTTTAATTCCAATGGAACGTTCCCGCTTGAACACACTAAGCCATTTTCAACCTAAATTAGAGTTAGAACACCAAAATTTAAAATTGAATACTAATAAAATACATATCAAAGAAAGGTCGCACTCGAGAATGGTTTTTTTTTTATAAATCATGTTACCATAAAAAAACACACACACAATAAGAAAAGAAAAGATAGAGACTTACAACTAATATAGCTTTGTGAATTACAATAACCAAAAAAAACTCAAAACGAGAGAAATAAAAAACATCAAACAAAACACAGGACTAAAAAGAAAAGACAAGAAAAGAAAAATTGCGATATAAATAAATTAGCCAAATGACTGGAAAGCGAGAGTGGATAGAAAACCAGTAGATTATGGATAACAAAAAGGAAGACTCATCCTGGTTGAGTTGTGGCTTAATTTTGTGAATATATATAATTTCTAAAATCCTTAAATCAGGGTTGGCGGTTTAAAACCAGTCAATAAAAAACCATTTTTTTTTTTTTTTTTTTTGTGTTTCCTTTATAACTTTTGTGAATATATATAAAGTTTCTAAAATCCTTAAATCAGGGTTGGCGGTTTAAACCAGTCAATAAAAAACCGTGTTATTTTTGGTCTATATGTTTTATGTTTGGTCTTCCATGTTTCCTTTATAACTTTTGTGAATATATATGGATTAAACCAGTCAAGAAAAAAAACCATGTTTTATTTATTTATTTATTTATTTTTTTTTTTTTTTTTTTGGTCTTCATGTTTCCTTTATAACTGTGAATTTATATAAAGTTTCTAAAATCCTTAAATCAGGGTTGGCGGTTTAAACCAGTCAATAAAAAAAAAAAAAACGTTTTTTTTTTCTTCTTTTTTTTGTCTTCATGTTTCCTTTATAACTTTTGTGAATTTATATAAATTTTCTAAAATCCTTAAATCAGGGTTGGCGGTTTAAACCAAATGGTTAAACCATGGTTTAAACCATTTTTTTGGTCTTCATGTTTCCTTTATAACTTTTATTTTAGGTAATATATATTTTTGGCAACTTTTGGTGTTTTTGTCAGTTACTTGGATTTTCAAATAAAATTGGCAATGTTAATGTTTACTTGTTTAGCCCACTAAAACATTCTGAATTGTGTTACCGTGCCATAATATAACATTTGATGTAACTGAACATATTCATACAATTGGTAAACCTCAGATAATTAGGTTAAAAGAAATTTGTAAATTAGTTTATATCTTTAATAAAAAAAAGGGGGGGGTTAGTTATATAAAAAGAAACAATCATGTTAATCATAGCTTCAGAGAGAGAGAGCAATTATTCATTTCAAGTTGAAATAGGTAAAAAGACATTCAAATAAAAGAAAAAATTTCAAAATTAAACACCATTTGGTGTTAACTACAAACGTTAGCACAGGTATATATGAAGAAAAAAATCAGTTATTCACATCTAGTTCAAGTACGTAGGTCAAAACGACTGATTCAAATAAACAAGAAAAATTTAAAAAATAAACACCATTTGGTGGTAATAACCACAAATGTTAGCAGTGGTTAACAAAAATAAAAATCAAAGCAAACTACAATTTTCAAAGAATAAATAATAATAATAATAATATAATAATAATAATAATAATATAATAATAATAATAATAAAATATGGAGATGCTACATCAGAAGCAACCGACGGAGAGAGGATATAGAAGAAGATTGGTCAACATCTAGGATGAGAGGAATAACACCCCCCAAACAGAGCAGAGGCTGGCAGACCAAGTAAGGAACGTAAAGAAAAAGAACTGGCTCTCCCCAACAGAAAGAGAAGAACTGGAAAGGGAAATGTCACACGACAACGAATTACACGAAGACGAACTGAGAGACGATGCACAGAAGACGACAGGGAGGATGAGGTATCAAACAACGACACACGAAGAAACACCGACGAAGTAACAGAGAGGACGGAATGGGTAGAAAAGATTAGACAATGGATGGAGCCAGATACAGAGAGAACAAAGATCCCCTCCATGAAAGCCTACAACACCAAGAAATTAAGGGAGAAAACAAGTGAGGTCAATGAAATAATGGGCCTAATACACACCACCAGTATCACAGAAACAAATAACTTGACATATGCAGGAGCAAGATTAGTAGCAGAACTGATGGGGATTCGCAACACCAACACCACCGTCACAACCAACCCAACAGAAACCAAACAGCAACCTCCTTGGAAAAGGCGCCTGGAAAAAGCAAATCATGGTGATGAGATCTGACTTGAGTAAACTGAAAGAGATGGCAGAAAAAAAAGGCTAAGAAGCAAGAAAACAAGGGAGGAACTCAACGAGAAATACAAAGTACAAGAGAGGGGACTAAACAACACAATAGAAGATGTAAAACAGAGGCTTAAGGCCAAAGCACACAAGATCCAACGGTACATGAACAGGAATAAGGGATACCAACAGAACAAACTATTCGGAACCAACCAGAAAAGACTATACAGCCAACTAAGAGGGGAAACAACACCACCAGAAATTCCTGAAGCCGAACCAAGTAAGAGACTCTGGGAAAACATATGGAGCAATCCGGTATCACACAACAAACATGCAACATGGCTCCAGGAAGTCAAGGAAGAAGAAACAGGGAGAATAAAACAAAGATTCACAGACATCACGACAGACACAGTCAGACACCACTAAAGAAAATGCCAAACTGGAAAGCCCCAGGTCCCGATGAAGTCCATGGATACTGGCTCAAAAACTTCAAGGCCCTACACCCACGAATAGCAGAACAACTCCAACATTGTATCTCAAATCACCAAGCACCCAAATGGATGACCACAGGAAAAGAACATCCTTAGTACAAAAAGACAAGAGTAAGGGAAATATAGCCAGTAACTACAGGCCTATCACCTGCCTACCAATAATGTGGAAGTTACTAACAGGTATCATCAGTGAAAGGCTATACAACTACCTAGAGGAGACAAACACCATCCCCCACCAACAGAAAGGCTGCAGAAGGAAGTGTAGGGCACAAAAGACCAGCTCCTGATAGACAAAATGGTAATGAAGAACAGTAGGAGAAGGAAAAACCAACCTAAGCATGGCATGGATAGACTATAAGAAAGCCTTCGACATGATACCACACACATGGCTAATAGAATGCCTGAAAATATATGGGGCAGAGGAAAATACCATCAGCTTCCTGAAAAATACAATGCGCAACTGGAATACAATACTTACAAGCTCTGGAATAAGACTAGCAGAGGTTAATATCAGGAGAGGGATCTTCCAGGGTGACTCACTGTCCCACTACTCTTCGTAGTAGCCATGATTCCATGACAAAAGTACTACAGAAGATGGATGCCGGGTACCAACTCAAGAAAAGAGGCAACAAAATCAACCATCTGATGTTCATGGACGACATCAAGCTGTATGGTAAGAGCATCAAAGAAATAGATACCCTAATCCAGACTGTAAGGATTGTATCTGGGACATCAGGATGGAGTTTGGAATAGAAAAATGCGCCTTAGTCAACATACAAAAAGGCAAAAGTAACGAGAACTGAAGGGATAAAGCTACCAGATGGGAGCAACATCAAACACATAGACGAGACAGGATACAAATACCTGGGAATAATGGAAGGAGGAGATATAAAACACCAAGAGATGAAGGACACGATCAGGAAAGAATATATGCAGAGACTCAAGGCGATACTCAAGTCAAAACTCAACGCCGGAATATGATAAAAGCCATAAACACATGGGCAGTGCCAGTAATCAGATACAGCGCAGGAATAGTGGAATGGATGAAGGCAGAACTCCGCAGCATAGATCAGAAAACCAGGAAACATATGACAATACACAAAGCACTACACCCAAGAGCAAATACGGACAGACTATACATAACACGAAAGGAAGGAGGGAGAGGACTACTAAGTATAGAGGACTGCGTCAACATCGAAAACAGAGCACTGGGGCAATATCTGAAAACCAGTGAAGACGAGTGGCTAAAGAGTGCATGGGAAGAAGGACTAATAAAAGTAGACGAAGACCCAGAAATATACAGAGAACAGGAGAAAGACAGAAAAGAACAGAGGACTGGCACAACAAACCAATGCACGGACAATACATGAGACAGACTAAAGAACTAGCCAGCGATGACAATTGGCAATGGCTACAGAGAGGGGAGAGCTAAAGAAGGAAACTGAAGGAATGATAACAGCGGCACAAGATCAGGCCCTAAGAACCAGATATGTTCAAAGTATGATAGACGGAAATAACATCTCTCCCATATGTAGGAAGTGCAATACGAAAAATGAAACCATAAACCACATAGCAAGTGAATGCCCGGCACTTGCACAGAACCAGTACAAAAAGAGGCATGATTCAGTGGCAAAAGCCCTCCACTGGAGCCTGTGCAAGAAACACCAGCTACCTTGGCCAATAATAAAGGTGGGTACGAGCACCAACCTGAAGGAGTGATAGAAAACGATCAGGCAAAGATCCTCTGGACTATGGTATCAGAACGGATAGGGTGATACGTGCAAACAGACCAGACGTGACGTTGATTGACAAAGTCAAGAAGAAAGTATACTCATTGATGTCGCAATACCATGGGACACCAGAGTTGAAGAGAAAGAGAGAGGGAAAAAAGGGTGGATAAGTATCAAGATCTGAAAATAGAAATAAGAAGGATATGGGATATGCCAGTGGAAATCGTACCCATAATCATAGGAGCACTAGGCACGATCCCAAGATCCCTGAAAAGGAATCTGGAAAAACTAGAGGCTGAAGTAGCTCCGGGCCTCATGCAGAAGAGTGTGATCCTAGAAACGGCACACATAGTAAGAAAAGTGATGGACTCCTAAGGAGGCAGGATGCAACCCGGAACCAACCCCACACTATAAATACCACCCAGTCGAATTGGAGGACTGTGATAGAGCAAAAAAAAAAAAAAAAAAAAAAAAAATAATAATAATAATAATAATGCCTCTGTAACTCCAATCTCAGGCTGTTGATTATTGTCGTTGTGGTGATCAGTTGCTGGATGACGACCTCCAAGTACCTGACCGTCTTCCCCTTCAATTGGGTTGAATACCTGGTTGCCGGACGAAGCTCCTCTGTTGCCAGAGGTTCCATTTACGTCGTTGTCGTTTATTCCTTCATTAAGGAATGGCTACAGAGGGGAGAGCTAAAGAAGGAAACTGAAGGAATGATAACAGCGGCACAAGATCAGGCCCTAAGAACCAGATATGTTCAAAGTACGATAGACGGAAATAACATCTCTCCCATATGTAGAAAGTGCAATACGAAAAATGAAACCATAAACCACATAGCAAGTGAATGCCCGGCACTTGCACAGAACCAGTACAAAAAGAGGCATGATTCAGTGGCAAAAGCCCTCCACTGGAGCCTGTGCAAGAAACATCAGCTACCTTGCAGTAATAAGTGGTACGAGCACCAACCTGAAGGAGTGATAGAAAACGATCAGGCAAAGATCCTCTGGGACTATGGTATCAGAACGGATAGGGTGATAAGTGCAAACAGACCAGACGTGACGTTGATTGACAAAGTCAAGAAGAAAGTATCACTCATTGATGTCGCAATACCATGGGACACCAGAGTTGAAGAGAAAGAGAGGGAAAAAATGGATAAGTATCAAGATCTAAAAATAGAAATAAGAAGGATATGGGATATGCCAGTGGAAATCGTACCCATAATCATAGGAGCACTAGGCACGATCCCAAGATCCCTGAAAAGGAATCTAGAAAAACTAGAGGCTGAAGTAGCTCCAGGACTCATGCAGAAGAGTGTGATCCTAGAAACGGCACACATAGTAAGAAGAGTGATGGACTCCTAAGGAGGCAGGACGCAACCCGGAACCCCACACTATAAATACCACCCAGTCGAATTGGAGGACTGTGATTGAGCAAAAAAAAAAATAATAATAATAATATTATTATTGTTATTATTATTATTATTATGGTATCAGAACGGATAGGGTGATACTTGCAAACAGACCAGACGTGACGTTGATTGACAAAGTCAAGAAGAAAGTATCACTCATTGATGTCGCAATACCATGGGACACCAGAGTTGAAGAGAAAGAGAGGGAAAAAATGGATAAGTATCAAGATCTGAAAATAGAAATAAGAAGGATATGGGATATACCAGTGGAAAATCGTACGCCCCATAATCAATAGGAGCCTTAGGCACGATCCCAAGATCCCTGAAAAGGAATCTAGAAAAACTAGAGGCTGAAGTAGCTCCAGGACTCATGCAGAAAGAAGTGTGATCCCCTAAGAAACGGCCACAACCATAGTAAGAAAAGTGATGGACCTCCTAAGGAGGCAGGATGCAACCCGGAACCCCACACTATAAATACCACCCAGTCGAATTGGAGGACGGTGATAGAGCAAAAAAAAAAAATAATAATAATAAAGACTTGTAATACATGGGAAAAATAATTGTCTTTCATCCTCTCTCTCTCATATGCAGTTGTTTGAAGTATTTCATTAAACCAAAATTTGGACTTTCAGCCACAGTGTTCTAAGATATATATATATATATATATATATATATATATATATATATATATATATATATATATATATATATATATATATGGAGATTGTTAATTTTGGCCATACTATTAAATTTTGTTAATCCTTCTTAAAGTGTATGGATACATCATACTTGTATGTCAAATACATATAGGACCACAGAATTGTGTGATTATCATTAAAATTGCTTTAGTTTTATACTGGGTAGCACAAAAATGAAACAAACCCATAAAAATCCATACCTAGTAGCACAAAAAAATGAAAAAACCGTAAAAAACTGTATTTCATGGTTTAAACAAAAAAAACCCAAGGTTTTTGGTTTTTTTTAAAAAACCATTGGTTTCTGCCAACCCTGCCTTAAATCGACAATTTTGATCAAGAATCTACTGATCATCTACAATTTTAGAATTCCTTACTGCCTGATTGCATCTACTGCAGTGTCCACGGATGGAAGACTGCTGCTTGATGCTAAATCTCTACTTGTCCTGTTACTGATGCCTGCATACTGGCAGTATCTTCTTTTGAGCACCTTTATAGAACTACCAAAATACCCCACTTGGCAGTTGGGGCATTTATAATAGTAATCAATGCCAAAACACAATAAATCAGGCGGTTTATCTTTGAAAGGTAGGAGACTTTTTGTTGTAAAATCTTTACTGAAAATGAATTTAAAAGTAATCTGTGGATAAACTCAATTAAAACAGTATTTCAGTTCCCTCTCAAATTGCTTAATTGATTTACCAATGTAAGGCAATTTGCATTAAAATACAAGTTTAGGAACTGTAACAACTGGCACTTTAGGACTGTAAACATTTTGCAGAAATAGCCTAATATGTTTAAAGACCAAATTGGTTGGGTAACATTATTTACAAAATATTTTACCAAGAATTTCATCTCATGAAACATTGAAATCGGAGCATAAATTATAAGCCCCGTAGATTTAGTTATTAATTACATTTAATTTGAAAACGTTTGGACAGCGACACTGAAAAACCTAATCCTGAAAAAGAACGTTTCCTATAAACAGAATAAACTCTCGGATTTGTCAATGATAACATCTAAAATGGCATCTTGTTATTCGACTCCCCATTTAAAGTTAATTTTGTATATTCATGGTTTCTTTTTAGGTAATGAAGAAAACTAGTAACTGGTGTTCATCTTCAAAAATTACAATTATATCTACAACTCGCTTATAGAGCAAAGGTTTAAAATGTGACGGCAATCCTCTAACAACTTTCCCTCGTGAAAACCTAAAAACAAATTAGCATAAATAGATGAAATTGGGCTTCCATTGCTACCCCATCTACTTGCAAGTACAACTCATCATTAAACACGAAGTACGTATCTTTTCATGGTTCCTCCAAAAGTGTCTTGAACTTACTTCTTGGCAAATTTCTGAAAGATGCCCCATCCTTATACATTTCATTCACGACTATGTCAATGGTTTCATTAAGAGTTAAAAAATTATTCAATATCAAAACTACATAAAAAATCATTGTGAGGTATTTTCAAATGCATTAAGCCATTAAGTCATTCATAGGAATTTTTTTTAGAGAATAAGTAGCGTCCGTTATAGTATCTAAAAAGGGTACTAAGAATTTCGCTAAATTATATGACGGGGTATTATAAGAAGCTAAGGCCAGTCTTAATGGTATGTTCGGCTTATGGATCTTCGGTAATCCGTATGAAATTGCGTCGGAACAACCACTTTCATAACAGTTGTATTCTTCGTCTGAAATATAATTACATTTTATTTTTAAAATTTCAGCGGCCTGTTTATTTTATCCTCATTCAGGATATTCCTATGATAGGGGTCTTTATGTGGCATTTTTTTTTACATTGAGTAGTCTTTAAGTATAGCTAACATTTTATCATTGTAATCCCCTCTGTTTTCAATGACTACACCATTTCCTTTGTCATGTTTACTAATGATGCTAGAATTATTCTTCCCAAAATTCTTCCTAAAACTCTTTAGAAAATTAATATCCTCAGTAAAAAAATTAGGCACATGATAGACTTTAAATTATGGGAACATTTTTAAGTTATGACTGAACTGGTCGAACAATAACCTTAAAGTCTTTTCCCGGTAAAATAAGCTGTTGTTTCAATCTGTTAACAAGGGATTCAAAATAAAGGAAATATCTCGTGAATTTAAGTTTGTTAATTGGCAAGCAAAAATTTAGACCTAAAGATATTAAAAACTTATCACCAGATAATTCGTAACTAGAAAACTTTAAACTACTCTAGAAGGGTCACATGATGTTAACGTATAGCGTCCACCCAATTACGAAATATCGAACTTGGGTGGACGCTGATTTAAGGGTTTTAGAATCTATATCTGTTCACAAACTTCAGCCACAACTCAACCTGGATCAGTTATCCGCTCTCGCCTTCCATGTCATTAGGCTAATTTATCGATTGTGTAATTTTTCTGTTCTTGTCTTGTTTTTTTTTATGTTTCTTAGCCGTGTGTTTTATTTGATGTCTTTTATTTCTCTCGTCTTGAGTTTGTTTTTCTTAGTTGTATTGACTATTGTAATTCACAGTTGTATTAGTTGTAAGTCACTGTTTTCTTTTCTGTGTGTGTGTGTGTGTTTCTCTCTGTTTTTTGGTAACGTAATTTATAAAAAGATTATTCTCGAGTGTGACTTTCTTTGATTTGTTTTTTTTATTAGTATTCAATTTTAAGTTTTGCCTCTAATTTAGGTCGAAAATGGGTTAGCGTAGTTTGTTAAAGCCAAAACTTCACAATGCAATTAAAAATGTTGGCTATAGCGCTTGCTTGGCTGTTCCTGGTGGGTATCTCCATTGTAAGTTGATATTTATAACTATATATGCATGTATGTATGTATGCATGTATATATAGATATATATATGATATATATATATATATAATATATATATATATATAATATATATATAGTGTGAGTGTGAAATTGGAGAACAAATCTTACAGTCATTGATAAATATGGTGACAGTACGAAGTAACACTTCGAATTGCTTTAGGTGTCTTTAAAGATGGAAACATTATAAACAATATATTAGCTTTGATTATAGATAATAGTTTGTTCCCCTTAACAATAGCTCGTTCCCACAAGACATTCTTAAGATATTACTTTATCCTTCTTAATGAGGCAAATCACCAAACAGTAAACCGAACTAATGATAGACACAGAGAAGGAAATTGGATGTTGGTTAATGGGGGTTGAAATCATGTATATTCTCTAATGTCAATCAGAGGTATCAGGCTGTTTTGTCAATTAAAATGATGAGGGTTATTGGCCGGGGTAATTGATTCGACGCGGATTCATTGCCATTACGCGAATGGCCCGCGTTTTCATCAAATGAAAGAAAATGGATGTGTTAATTTCACTGGGAGCCGCTTCTTTAATGAGAGTAATTTTATAAAGGGTAATAGGTGCTTTTTTCTCCTGCGGTGTGTTGGAAATTGCTGGTATTTCAGGGAGCGCTTTCTCTCTCCCACAAATAAAGGACTTCCCTATTTTCTGATCAAATACGATCATTTTTAACTCGTTCGCAGACCTTGGGCTGTGATATGGTCTCTGTCATATTGTACCTCTACCAAGGTTTCAGATTTCTTCGCGGTTATTATTATTATTATTATTATTATTATTATTATTATTATTATTATTATTATTATTATTATTATTATTATTATTATTATAAAAAAATGCGACCATTTCCATTTTATTTTTATTCCCCTCTAAAGCTACTTTCTTGCATTCACTCCTGGGCATTCTCTTTGTTAGCAAGTCAAAATATTGACGGTCTTGACGGATAAAAATGCCTTCTGCCCGAATGAGCGTATTCTCGGTTTATTCAGCAAAAGTGGTCAGTATCAATATTTTCCTTGATTAGAACGCGTGTGTAGAATTAAAAAGCATTAACATATAAACCGTTGTTTTTAATCTGAATTAGAAAGGAATGGTGAGATTTAACCGGGGAACGATGTCTCTATTTTGATATTGTTTGCTTAGATTATAAAGCCAGCAGTCAATATTAACTCGATTTGATACGGATTAGTACTTATGTTCGATCATATCAATTTTGTAGACATTATCATATTGATTTTATTATTTTAAAAGTAAAAAGCTGGTTCTAAATGAGAATAAACAAGCAAACATTAAAATCTTAAGAAAGTAAACATGTACAACATGGTTACAATGAAATTAATCGAGCACTCACAAAAACCAGTCTCGGTTAAAACTTGTGTAGTTTGAGGGCCAACAGAATTTCGATAGAAATCTTTGCAAATTTTTATTTCGTCACATAAGTCACAGGATTTCCACACCGATAGTATCGTAAGGATTATAATAATATATTTCAAACGAACGTCATAATTGTGCCTTTGACCATACAGTTCTCCCAGGTCTCTTACACTTGAAGGTTTAGTTTACTGGTAAATTACTCTCATTCTCTCTTTCTCGAATATTCAGGAAATGAGTGAGAATTGTATAGATGGTGTTTCTATCTGATAGATAATATTAAGCTATTATCCAACAAAAAAGAGCCAGTTTTATAAAATCTGTCATATCCGTAGCCATGAATTAAGATCGAGAATCATTGCAGACTAAACTGAAATAAAAAGCAATATAAGTGATTCATTCTCTCTCTCTCTCTCTCTCTCTCTCTCTCTCTCTCTCTCTCTCTCTCTCTCTCTCTCTCTCTCTCAAAATGATGTATCGTTCGATGTTTGCTTGTTCTGGTTTATATCGTGTACATAATAAAACTGTGCATTCCAAAGAATTTTTTTTTGTAAAGTGAACAACAAAGGAATATATTTTTTATTTTATACAAAGCTCTGGACTATTGTTGTTCAGTTTCCGGTATTTTTTTTTTTCAGAGTTAAGGGTTTGATAGAAATGTTTCTTTTTAAGTTTTTTTTTTTGTGTTTGTTTCATTGGCTGGAATATTGTCCCTTTACTGCATATTTATTTTAAGCACCAATTTTCGACTGAAAGTTGAGAGTTGCTTCCTCACAGAAAAGACGTAAACTGTAGCAAGAGACCAAGGCACATTTACGTATTTCATCGGCACATCTTGCAGTAGCATTGTGCACGAAACTGCATGATACCCACGGCAATAATAACCAGGAATGAATTGCTTGTGGTGTTGTACCGACCACGTACGTGCCCAGCCAGTGGACCACTAGCGAAGATGAACTTTCTCATCGAATGAGTCACCTGGCTAGAAAAACGTGTGGTCAAAGAAATACAACTTTTTCCATATAACTTTTAAACACATTTTTTTGTAACCATTATTGCTTCATGTCATTTATGATCACCACTGTATGCATTGCTATGCAAGCTCTCTGATCATGTACTTGTAGTGTTCAACCGAATCTTCTGTATCAGATTGTATGCATGTTTTTGTCTGTGACGAAACACAGACTGCCAGACTTAATCCCTGTTTTGATTTCTAGAGATTTGTAACTACATTGTGGCTCGCAACAGCTATAACCTCTGTGAATATTCTGTACATAAGATCAGTTCTAACTCAGTAACAAACTATTCAACACACGGTCGACTTGCCACTCAGTACCCTTCTTGCATTGGTGACTCCGGAGGGACCGAGAGACTGGCGAAGCTGTCCAACCCACAGAGATGACCAGCCCAGTCACCATCAATGAAGCCAACCCCACCAGCGACCCTCGCCAGTCGCCTCCTCCTCCATACGCCTGCCGCCATTTGCACCCCACAACCCAGAGGCATGGTTCTCTGGGGCGGAAATGATCTCCTGCTTCAGCACGCTACCCCCCCGCCCCCGAGAGCCAAGAAATTCCGCAACTATGTGGGGGCACCTCCTCCATATTCGCTCCCCACAAACAAGGGCATGGTTCTTCAGGGGGGAAACGATCTTCTGATTCAGCTGCTACCTCCCCCTGAGAGCCAAGAAATTCTTCACTTCACCTACTGGGTGGAAAAAAGAGGAGACAGCGATTCATCACACCACTTGCCATAGGCAACTAACATGAGTTAAGTTATCTTTGGACATCGTGAAGGAGGTACCCTCACACTCAGTACAGCTGACAGAGACCGAAAGATCTACCAGAGAGTTCGGAGACCCCAGAGCTTGCAGAGAGCTTTTGATGGAAAAAACGACCGGTGATGTGAGGGGCAGATTTCTTGACAGCGCACACCCTACTGGTCATCATAGCAGGTAAACAGCTGATCCCAATGAGAGCCAAGCAGACATACAAACAGCGAGGCGAGGCAACTAAGAAGAATCGTCGCACCCATTACTCACTGCCAATACCAAGGTAGCGCAATCGACACAGCATTGACTGAGGGTCCTCTTTTTGGGGAGGGGGGGGGGGGGGGAGAGATCCTGTACTGGCCACGTGCTTCCTTGTCCAGTGGACCAACAACAAATATGAGCTTTCTTTTCCAAAGTCACCTGTCGATAACGCGTAATCGAAGAAACAACATTTCCCATACAACATTTATACCATTATTGCCACATTTTATTTATGACCATCATTATATGCTTTGTTATGCAAGCTCTCCGATCATGTACTTGTAATGTCCAAGTGAATCTTCTGCATCAGATTGCATACATGTTTATGTCTTTGAAGAAACACAGACGGCTAGACTTAAAATGTTTCGGTTTGCTAGAGATTTGTAAGTACATTGCAGCTCACAGTAGCCAATAACCTCTGTGAATGTTCAGTATATAATTGAGATCTAGCTCAGTAAATAGTGGATTTAAGGATATTCTCAAGCATATTCTTATGTGCTACATGATATATATATATATATATATATATATATATATATATATATATATATATATATATATATATATATATCATGTAGCACATAAGAATATGCTTGAGAATATTATTAAATCCACTATTTACTGAGCTAGAGCTGATTTATATACCGAACATTCACAGAGGTTATTGGCTACTGTGAGCTGCAATGTACTTACAAATCTCTAGCAAACCGAAACATTTTAAGTCTAGCCGTCTGTGTTTCGTCAAAGACATAAACAAGCATGTAATCGGATGCAGAAGATTCACTTGAACATTACAAGTACATGATCGGAGAGATTGCATAACAAAGCATACAATGGTGATTATAAATAAAATGTGGCAATAATGTTATAAATGTTGTATGGGGAAAGTTGTTTCTTCGATATAATCTCAGTATGATTTTCTGTATTTTGAACATGTTCGGACTTCAGGCATCCAAGGAATGTCTGGAAAATTTTAGCATTGATTAAAACATGAATCAGTGTGGCTTATAGTAGCTGAGATATCTAAAATAGATTGAAATAAAGTGAGAGGATGAAGGGATTCCTATTAGCATGAAGGGGTAGGAGAGCAGAAGTGTGCTCTTCATGCCATGAACAAGTACCTTTAGATAATCAGTAGCAAAATCACTGTAGTATTAATACTGCTACCACTGTATTAAAGAGAAGACTCAACATCATGCACCAATTTTCGCACACTGCTCTTCCTAACATTAAGTATCAACTTCTGTTAACTGGTGTCACCTGGTAAATTTTGTGAGCCCAATTTCAATATATATATATATATATATATATATATATATATATATATATGTATATATATATATATATATATATACACACACACACACACACACACACATATATATATAATATATATTATATATAATATATATATAATATATATATATATATCGATGAATGTTGAATTATCTAATACTCTTACCTTGGTGTCGCTGACTGTGAGTGGGGATCAGCACTCACAGAACAAAAAACATTCTACTTGAAAAGAGTTCGGATTGAGAAAAGACTCAATAGAAAGATTCTGGGTCCTGATTAATTTATGCATGTACATTTTAATCAGTAAAGTATATTACGCAGAGCCATTCGCACTGGGACTTGGTACTTATGGTGTTAACTGACACACGAATTAAATAACTGAAGGGCCAAACAGTGTTGCAATCAGTACTTAATTCTGTTAACTGACAAAAGAATTAAATAACTGGTGTGGTAAACAACGATGTCATCAAGAATTAAATCTCTCGAGGGCTTGATTGTTGCATGTGGACACAGTGGAGCAGATGGAAGGTTCAGTGGTATTTATGGCCTCTCTGTAAATGTGGAGAAAGGGCACATTAACACTCGATGAATTAGAACAAAATCTAACTGTATAATGGGGTTTGATGGGGGATGAGAAAGGGTGGGAAGGGGGTGACTCGTAAAAATAAACGAAAACGACAGATACTTTCTAATCCATAGTTTTCAACGTTGCTGAGATGAATAGTGGCACTCCTGATGCCCTTCAAATCCAAGGTCAGCCCCAATAGGAAGGGTGGAAAGGATGTGACATGTAAAACTAATAAAAAACTGCTGATATTAGTTTCTAATCAATAGTTTTTAAGGTCAATAAGAACAATAGTAATGCTCCCAACGCCCTATAAGTCCAAGTTCATCCCCAATAGGAAGTGGGGTGGAGGGATGGGAAGGGGTGATGTAAAGATAACTGAAAATGACAGATATTAGTGTCTAATTCATAGTTTTTGAGGTGGCTGAAATGAATAGTGACACTCCTGATGTCCTTTAAGTACAAGTTCAGCCCTTATAGGTAAGGGATGAGAACAGGTGGGAAGGGTTTAACATGTAAAAATAATAAAAAAAAAACAATAGACTTTAGTGTCTAATCCACAGTTTTTGAGGTCGCTGAGATAAAATATAACACTACTGGTGCCTTTTAAGTCCCAGTTCAGTCCTGATAGGAAGGGGGGGGAGGGGGGGGGGATCCAGTGAAAGACAAGGTGGGTTTGCAAAAGGGTGACGTGTAAAAATAACCAAATAAGACAGATACTACAGATGACCTTCAAGTCCAAGTTCAGCCCTGATTTGGAGGGGGGATGAGAAGGTGTGGGAAGGGGATGACATGTAAAAATAAACAAAACCGACAGATATTACTGTATAATATAATTCATAGTTTTTGAGGTCACTGAGATGAATAGTGACAATCCGGATGCCTTTTCAGTCCAAGTTCATCCCTGATAGGAATGGGGTGGGGTTGCGAAGTGGTGAAAAATAAAATGTCAAAAATGACATATTAGAGTCTATTCCATAGTTTTTGAGGTCATCCGGATGAATAGAGACACACCTGATGCCCTCTTAAGTCCAAGTTCAGCCCCGATAGGAATGGTGGGTGAGAAATGGTGAAATATAAAATGTCATAAATTCTTGGCAATATAACTGAAGCAACTATCATAATAGGACAGGGTGAGAGAGAGAGACTGAGAGGAAAAGGAAGTATATATACATACGTATATATACTATACATGCGTATAGTATATATACGTATGTATGTATATATATATATATTATATATATATATATATTAATATATATATACAATACATACATACAGACATGCATACATACGTATATATACTATATATATTAAGCTGAAATCATAGCGCACTTGTATTTTGGATGCGATGCCGATCATTTCTAATTTTGGCCTTGTTATGACGTCGGGTGTTTATACAAGTATGGATGAAACAAAGCCTTATTTATTTTATACACATACACACACTAAGCAAAGTGAAACCAAGTTTACCGAAATCCCTAACAAGCAATTGACATAACAACAATATCAGAGAAACGAAGAGCAGGCACTTCAAAGGAAGGATGGTGACCGAGACAATGCTATTCACGATTTTTTTTTAGGAAAGATCTCGATAAAGCATGTTTTTAGCTGTCTAAAAGATTCAACATTGTAGATCAGTCGAAGTGCTAAAACACTCACTGTGATTCAAGTTGGAATTCAGCAACTAACTTCACATATCTCTTTATATAGTATTATGCAAGGATCTGTTATTATTGAGGTTTATGTGGTGGGGGGCGGTTGAACCGCATATTAAGATACGAATTAGGTGACGGATGTATGTTCAACCTTAGATAAAGCCTTGCATTACTTTCAGTTTAAATATTGTAACATTCCGTAATGTAACATTCCGTAAACATGGAATATAGTGGAAAGTGTTACTTATAAAAGTTGAAAGGAAAGGAAAGAAATACCAAGAGTTTTTCTTCTCAGATTCAGAGTAACCATACAATATGTTTGTAGATATGAAGTTTAGTAGAATAACAAGCTTATAGGAA
>NC_087201.1:54633079-54719194 GCF_015104395.2 Macrobrachium nipponense | reverse complement strand
CAAGCTTATAGGAATGGGGCCTGCATAACATCATACGGCTTTTAAAAATTATTTTCAAATAACTTACGTGTTACTTCAAGTTTCAGGTAGGGATCCGTTTTTTGATGGAGCGACTATGAAACGACTTTTAATTAGGGAAATTAGGAGAATAAGGAGCTTTTAAAAAGTAAAGAGTAGACAGAGGTTAATGAAAAAAAGACATATCAGTATCTCGCAACACGAGCGATTATGCGAAGAAAAATTTGCGAGAAATACTTGAAACGTAACAGCTCACATACTCCTTAAGGAGGTAGTGCCGTCAGTGCGCCTCATACAGTGCACTTTTCGTATTACTTAGGGGTCTTTGCAGCGTTCCTTCGTCCCCTAGCTGCAAACCGTTTTCTTTACTGTACCTTCTTTCATATTCTCTTTCTTCCATCTTACTTTCCACCCTCTCCTAACATTAGCTTCATAGTACAACTTCGAAGTCTTCCTCCTGTTACATCTTTCAAACCTTTTTACTCTCAGTTTCCCAGTGCTCGGCCTATGGCCTAATTCTATATTCAGTTCAGTTCAGGAGAATTCATATAATACTTGCAAAACCATTTTGAGGGGTTTTAGTTAAAAATGTCAGGATTGAAGGATTGCAAGTAATATGTTCTTTGACAATGATGATTTTGTTAATTTGCTGAGCAGTTGTGGACTTTCAAATATCAGGAAAGTATCACTTATACTGGGCCTCATACGGGTCCGCAGGGATGAAAAATCACTGGATCTGTTTCATGATCAGTTACTTCTGCCGTATGGGGTCTGCGGTCGGAGGTTGAAACCAACATTCTTTGGAAGCTTGAATTTCAAGTCATTGGTCCCTGTGTGCTTGTTCCATGTGAATAGGTTTCATCTACTGAAATAATAATAATAATAATACTGAAAGATTCTAGAGGAATTGACAAGTTAAATTACTATTCTTTTGTGAAAGAAGCAAGGCAAAAGAGGTGAAGGCAAGGTTTTTATAGGTATAGCTTGATTTATTATACATGTTAAGTGTTGTAATTGTGAATTATGTTCGTAGGGGTGAGTGATGGAAGATGGATTTTTTAGGTCATTCGTTGACGATAATGTGCAAAGGGTGTTCACTCCTTGATTCAGACCAACGCGATTGACTTTTATCCGTTTTTCATGGAGTCTTGTTGTCTTTTTTTCGTTTTCACTGGAGTCCTGTTGAGATTTTTCCGTTTTTCCTGGAGTCCTGTTTGAGATTTTTCCGTTTTTCCTGGAGTCCTGTTGAGATTTTTCCGTTTTTTCCTGAGTTTTTCCTGTTGAGGATTTTTCCGTTTTTCCTGGAGCCTGGTTATGATTTTTTCCGTTTTTTCCTGGAGTTTTTTCCTGATTTTTGAGGAATTTTTCCGTTTTCCTGTCCTTTGAGATTTTTCCGTTTTCCTGGGAGTCCTGTTTGAGATTTTTCCGTTTTTCCTGGAGTCCTGTTATGATTTTTCCGTTTTTCCTGGAGTCCTGTTATGATTTTTCCGTTTTTCCTGGAGTCCTGTTATGATTTTTCCGTTTTTCCTGGAGTCCTGTTGTGATTTTTCCGTTTTTCCTGAGTCCTGTGAGATTTTTCCGTTTTTTCCTGGAGTCCTGTTATGATTTCCGTTTTTTCCTGGAGTTCTTGTAATGAGATTTTTCCGTTTCTCTTGGATCCTGTTATGTTTTTCCGTTTTTCCTGGAGTCCTGTTATGATCTTTCGTTTTTTCCTGGAGTCCTGTTGAGATTTTTCCGTTTTTCCTGGAGTCCTGTTAAGATTTTTCCGTTTTTCCTGGAGTCCTGTTGAGAATTTTTCCGTTTTTCTGGAGTCCTGTTTGATTTTTTTCCTGTTTTCTGGATCCTGTTGAGATTTTTTCCGTTTTTTTCCTGGAGTCTGTTATGCTTTTTTCCGTTTCCTGGAGGTCCTTTATGAATTTTTCCGTTTTTCCTGGAGTCCTGTTATGATTTTTCCGTTTTTCCTGGAGTCCTGTTATGATTTTTCCGTTTTTCCTGGAGTCCTGTTATGATTTTTCCGTTTTCTCGAGAGTCTCCTGTTGAGATTTTTTTCCGTTTTTCCTGGAGTCCTTGTTGAAGATTTTTCCCGTTTTCCTGGAGTTCCTGTTTTGAATTTTTCCGTTTTTTCTCCTGGAGTCCTGTTATGATTTTTCCGTTTTCCCTGAGTCCTGTATATTTTTCCGTTTTTTCCTGGAGCCTGTTATGATTTTTCCAGTTTTTTCCTGGAGTCCTGTTTATTTTTCCGTTTTTCCCTGGAGTCCTGTTATAATTTTTTCCGTTTTTCCTGGAGTCCTGTTATGAATTTTCCGTTTTCCTGGAGTCCTGTTTATGCATTTTCCCGTTTTTTCCTGGAAGTCCTGTTCTGATTTTTCCGTTTTTTTCCTGGAGTCTCTGTTGAGATTTTTTCCGTTTTTCCTGGAGGTCCTGTTATGATTTTTTTCCGTTTTTTCCTGGAGTCCTGTGTGATGATTTTTCCGTTTTTCCGTGGAGTCCTGTTGGAATTTTCCGTTTTTTCCTGCGAGTCCTGTGAGAATTTTTTCCAGTTTTTTTCCTGGAGTCCTGGTTATGATTTTTCCGTTTTTTGTCCTGGAGTCCTTGTTGAGATTTTCCGTTTTTTCCTGGAGTCCTGTTGAGCATCTTCCGTTTTTCCTGGATCCTGTTGAGAGTTTTTCCGTTTTTCCTGGAGTCCGTAGATTTTTCCGTTTTTCCTGGAGTCCTGTTGAGATTTTTCCGTTTTTCCTGGAGTCCTGTTGAGATTTTTCCGTTTTTCCTGGAGTCCTGTTGAGATTTTTCCGTTTTTCCTGGAGTCTTGTTAAGATTTTTCCGTTTATCCTGGAGTCCAGCTGTCATTTTTTCTTTTTTCCAGGAGTCCTGTTGTCTTATTTCTTTTTTTTTTCTGGAGTTTTCTTGTTGTTTTCCGTTCTGGAGTCCTCCCTCTATAGGGGAAGTGGCTTGTTGGTGAAATATGTTTATTATACAACGTAACATTAACACGAGATTACATTTTGTTCCCTCGCTTAAGTTGACTTGCTAGTCCCTGAGATCATTTATCTCTTTTACGTCCTCTTCTGTGCAGCCACAGTACGCGTAGATTGCAGCCAATTCTGTCTAAGATTTATCTCTCTTCCTCTCCATCTTCAGATTGATACTTTGAGATGAATGCTTCCCGCTAGAGGCGCTCCTTTTGTTATGTTGAGATGTTTCAAGGCGTTAATTTTATGTTAGGATTTTAAATCGTACTGACTTCTTAATTTTGATGGACTGCGACGTTTCAGGAAGACTAGCATAATTGGACGTTAATTCTTAAAGTTTTAATTTTAATGGCGTTAGTTATTTCCGACCCCGCATTCGTCAAGTAAAAATCTAACAGTAGAATTTAGGATACTGGAAAGCTCAAGAAAATGCACATGCCTGAGCCTTCATTGTTATCAAAACAAATCACATTGAAATTGCTTTTATTGGATTAAGAGCCATTACCAGCAACGCAGGCAGCTTACTGGGCATCGATTTTAGTCGATTTTGTATTTTACTAAATAATTCAGGAATTAATTTACTTATCAGTGTTTGTCTTTGCTTACCTTTCGGGGAAATTTTTGAAACGTTTATATTTGATGACCTGAGGTAGTTAATTAAATGTAATTTATATGGAGGCATTACTTTTTTTTCAGTACAACGTAGTTCCTCGTTGGACGAGTGTTTTTCGCTCTCGGCTGCCAATTCGGTGGTCCGAAGTTCAATTCTCGGCTCTGCCAACACGGAATCAGAGGAATGTATTTCTGGTGATAGAAATTTATTTCTCGATATAATGTGGTTGCTAGGTGACCAATTAGTTCCTAGCCACGTAAAAATATCTAAGCCTTCGGGCCAGCCCTGTTAATCAGCTCAGTGGTCTGGTAAAACTAAAATATACTTAAATTCAGTACAACGTAGGGTTTTTGTTACAGATTCTATTTTTCTGAAAGAGAAAATTGAGATGGCTTTGTCTGTCCGTACGCACCTTCACTGCCCGCACTTTTTCTGTCCGCCCTCAAATATTACAAACTACTGAAGCTAGAGGGTTGCAAATTGCAGCCCTCTAGCCTCAGTAGTTTTGATTTTATTTAAGGTTTAAGTTAGCTAAGATCGTGTGTCTGTGGTAACACTATAGGACAAGCCACCACCTATCCGTGGCTGAGCGTTTCATGGGCTGCGGCTCATACAGCATCATAGGCTGTACAGAAAACTCGATTCCGTCGAAGAAACTTCAGCGCATTATTTACTTGTATTTTATTATTCTGATTTTTACGAGTTTATTCAGTCAATTTTTCCTATATGGTAATTTGCTCCGCTAGTTTATTTATACACATAACCCGCCAGTTTATTATCTACCATGTTAAGATACTGAAAGAAAAAGGTTTGGTCCTCATATAGATTAAATGGTTATGTCACTGATACAGAAAATAATTTTTTTGAAAGATATTGCGTATCATTGTGTTTATTACAAATTAATATGTTGCCGGTATCTGAGTCTGGCAAAAAAAAAAAAAAAAAAAAAGTGAAATGTTTGTTTGCACAGTAGATAAGCTCCTCGAACATCGTTACTTTCAAAACTGGTTTTTGATAAATTCACTCAGAGGTTGAAATACTTGAAAGTTTTCAGAACCAGGGTAACTTTAAAGCACTTTCATTCAGCCGATCCTGAAGGGAAGAGTCTTTTGGAAAGGTGGGAGGGGGGGTGGGGGGGGAGGGGGGGGCCGCTGTCGGTGTGGTTAGTGATGCAGAGTTTAGGAAAACTTTCAACCTGCTGCAAAATTTTTCTTCGGCTTTTGGTGACAAAGGTATGCATTTTCGGAATCCTTCTTCTCCTTAAAAAAAAAAAAAAAAAAGCTATAAGTATTGATTGAGATAACGTTATCCGTGTGCGTATTAGAGAGAGAGAAGAGAGAGAGAGAGAGAGAGAGAGGTGGGCGGCGGGTTTAGCGTACTTGCTAGTTTTCTTTATTAATTTCAGCATGGGAAGCTTACAAATGTAACTTAAGCTAAGAGTGTTCCTCATACTTTTTAATGCTTACTCGGGGAGTAAGCCTGCTAACTCCTGTGTTGTTGTTGCTGTTGTTGTTCTTGTTGGATGGGTAGGAAAAGTAAGTCCATGGAAGAGCCTAAAAGTGTCTGAAAAAGGTGTTTCACGTCGAGTTAAAAATACAGGAATGTTAGGATAGGATATTTATGATTTATTTATTAGAATGAACTTGTAAACAATAAATAATGTGCATGTTGAACAGTGCATAAAAATTATCTTTCATAAAATATAGCATATTTATTTTCATTTTCGTCGGTGGAAAAAGGCTCTAGATTTTAGCATGTTTTGAATTATTTTGTATATTGAATTTAGAGGCTCGGTTTCTGTTCCATTATTTTGTGTTTCCACTTATAACTGAGAATATCTGAACGTGTGTAATTTGTGTCCTTTTTAATTGATCATTGTTGTTAGTATGAGTAGTACTAAGTGTGAGTATTAATTACGAAGACTACTTCACATGAGTTAGCAATATAATGTTTACAACTTATGCATGAGGAGAAAATCTTGCACGCAGTCCTAGTAAGCTGGATGTCGGATCATGTCTTGCCATTTTTGGTAATTTATTTCGTTAGTTCATTTATTCACAGGAATATTTATTTTTATTTACCAGCATTTGAACATGCCAATGTTTGAAAAGGTACTGTATAAATTTTGCTGGTTAATGGCCTAATGATATTGCCACAAGCATCCTTTTGGACCCCTTTATTTTCTCTTCTTCGCCCAAACTTAAAACTTAGAGGGAATAATGTAGGGGAATTTTGAGAATAAGGAAGAATTCTAATGGGAGGGAAATTGAAAGAACTAGATTAAACTGCTTTCCTTTTGTTTCCAAACACCGGCTCGTAGGTGGAAAACATTCCTAATTTCATTTCAGCAACTTGTCAATTTTGATCTATCGCTTGTCATCTTATCATACCCAGCTACCGGTCATACTCCAAATACCGAGAAGGGTCAGAGACACTTAAAGGGACTGTTGCCCCCTTTACCATTGTATTTCGGTCCCTAATAATTTAATAGAATCCATTAACAGCTAGTAACCCCTTCACTCGCTAGAATTCGCACCTTCTCACGTGAGGACCTTCTGACCTGACGCTTCCGTATCTGTGAATCCGCCTCCTCAACCTGCATTTCCACCTACTGACCCAAGCTAGCACCATTGTACTCTTTCTTCCACACCTCCTTTGCCGGTGTCCAATGACCTTTTCCAGGTACCTGCGAAGGGTCAGCGGCAGAGGTGAAGGAACCCAGGGAGATCAATCCAGTTTTAGGAGATCAATCCAATTCGGACAAGATATTTCTGGAATCTCCGAAATTTGGTATAATATGGCCTGGCAAGGACTACCAAATTGCATTACATCCTAGCCAGTTCCTGCAGTTTTATCCCGTTCCAAGGCAATGTCATGTCTGATGACTCGGTCTGCTGCTATAGCCTACTTGTGTCTTGATACTGAACCCGGCTAGCTTCCCCTACGACTACGCTGTCTGCAGACCGGACGCTACCTAGACATGTGCCCCGGCAGCTTTACCGAAGCTATTGTTCCTTAATTAAGTTCCTGAGGGTGCTACCTAATGAGGAGCGCCTTCCTATTGATTCCTTGGTGAAGGACTAAGGTAAATAAAATTGGAAATTGTTATGTCGGCCCTTCACCTACTGTTCCTTGCACTCAATCCCTGTTCCAACTGTTTCTCATATTCTATACTTATTATTCCCGTGTCCGTCAAAGACCCATGTGAGTTCAAGCAATTGTGAAATAAGTGTCAAAGTGATACTAGTGTGTGCTACTTTGCTGACCATAATTTCGTTGCATTAATGTAATATTGAAGCATTAATAAATCAAATATTTTGTGTAATTCTCACTTTGTATTTCATCATTTCATGTAAGTTCATGCAGGTATTTGTATTACAACGTTGGCTGCTTTGCAGATTCGCGTAGACCTTCCCCATTGTGTGCCTCCTCCTGTAGTTCAACAGTGCCACTCTACGTGTTCTGCCAGTGCCATGTCTTGGGATATTATTCCTGAGATTCATGTGGGAGCTTATGCTTGTTTACAGTGCTCCGCCATTTAATGTTGCTCAGGTGTTTCTAATTTAGGTTCTTGATCCACATTTCATGCACCCATGTCATCATTTAGGATTGGTAATTTTGCTTGCAATAAGGTGGCACATTTGCTTTGCTATTGTGATTAACAGTGATTTATGTCAAGAGTGCCACGGAGCTAGTTATTGCTCCATTAAACTTTAATTTCTGATAACCATATAGAAGTTATATTTTGTATGTAGACAAATTGTTTACTTTCAATACTTTGAAAAGTAATTTTATAAGTTTTCTTTTAAGGTTCATTCTTTTTTGCTCAT
Source organism: Macrobrachium nipponense (assembly GCF_015104395.2). NCBI lineage: Eukaryota > Metazoa > Arthropoda > Malacostraca > Decapoda > Palaemonidae > Macrobrachium > Macrobrachium nipponense. Next base: position 54,711,764 of record NC_087201.1, on the reverse strand, counting down.
AGTTGCGCGCCCCCTTGAGTCAGTAAAGTGGTTTTTTTGCATAAGGTATTTTTTGAATAGAGCCAGTTGTTGGGTTACTCAAAATAAAACTTAATAACCGTCACGCAGGCAATGTCTGTAAATGATTATTTCATGTTTTCTATGAAATGATTGCATCTAAAGACGCAGTAATTCAGCTTTTATAAATATGGACATTTTGAGTATGGAGGTGAAAATTCCAGGCGTAAAAATATTGTAGAGATTGGAACATGAAATCTTATTTTGTATCTGAATAAATTAGAATTAATAAAACTAAAGATTAATTTCTCACTTGAAAGTGCTTAATCATGCGGTACCCTCGTGTTAATTTTATAACTCAGTGTAATTGTTTGCGCACTGACCCAAAAAAATTAAAGGGCCACGGCGTTACAGAAGTTGATTTCAAATTATCTTTCTCAACAGAAAAACAATAATTCAGTATAACTGAAACAGGTTACAACATGAAGGCTATATTACCTGAAAGGATTTGACATTCATAATTAATTTTGATCTCTTGTATGACACCTGAATAGGATATTTTAGTCAGTTCCAGTTTTGATTTTGTTAAGAATACTAAAAGCATAAGAAAAAGCAAATCCCACTAACTTTGTGTTGAATACGAATAACCTCTCTCTCTCTCTCTCTCTCTCTCTCTCTCTCTCTCCTCTCTCTCTCTCTCTCTCTCTCTGTACACACACACACACACACACATATATGGTAAAAATCAGAATGTTGTAGGATCTCCTAGTCTCTAGGTGTTAGTCATTTAACGTTAGAGAACACGATGAAATTATTATTATTATTATTAGTTGTTGGTCTGCAACTTGGTCCTCATTGGGTAGAGGGATTTTCAATCAATCCACTTTCTCTGCGTTGGTTGCATCGTTGTTGTAGCCATGTGGAGGTAAGGGAGTGGTGCCACGGTGGCTGCACGGCGGGACATGACATAGTGTGACGTCACCGCCGCTAGAATTTTGATTGGCTGTTGAACTGCCGTCCTAAGTGACGTCATTGTGTCCTGAATTTTCATTGGCTGCAGGGCCGCTCGGCTCATCTGATTTTCTTGCATTTGTCAATATTGGCGTTCGGGCTGGCGTTTATCATTAAGGGTATTTCTCCTTAAATTGGTGGGGAGGAAGAGTATCTCCTGTGTAGTATTTAATGATGGCTTTCCTTTCTTGATAAGGAGGGCTCCTAACAGGCGGAGGCGTCGTTGGTCGAGAGCCCTTCCTCCATGTGTTTTGGATAATACCGTTGCAGAAGATGTCTTGTTAGGGTTCCTAATAGCTCCTTCCTGAGGTGGGCAGTTCACCAACCAATCAAAATTCGAGCGGCAGTGACATCACACCACGTCATGCATTGCCACACAATGCCACCCCCTTTCCTCGCAGGTCCGCATGGCTGCAACAACGATATTATTATTATTATTATTATTATTATTATTATTATTATTATTATTATTATTATTATTATTATTATTATCTGACGAAATTCACCTAACGAATGTACTTAATATTAAACTGCAGATATCAAAAAATCTTCATTAGCTCACTATTTTTAGATGTGCTACTTTTCTACTTACATGATCTGACCAATTTAGTTTTCCAGGTGGGACCCTAATGCGCTCATGGTAAGCAGAAATGACGTAGATGCGGTAATAAATGGTATGGCTACCTTAAGCTAACATAAGAATCTAAAGTTCGAATCCCACGTGCGAAGTTAAGAATTTCCAGGTTGGATTCAATATTTGCAAAAGAAAGTACGTATATACAAGATTTGATGGCCTTATTATTATTATTATTATTATTATTATTATTATTATTATTATTATTATTATTATTATTATTATTATTAATAATAAATAGAACTGCTGCAGCAGCAGAGTTCATTTTATATAGAATCTGCTCTGTTTGGGGAATAATATGCATTTCTTCAAAAGGAATGGGGGTGAAATCAGTATCCGAATGATATGCAAAAGCATTATGTATTTAAGTATAGGGCCTAGATTTTCTCTCACTACTCTCCAAGAAGGAAACGTACAATTAGTGACATATGTGAGAAAGGCCCAATATATACATTAGGTATAGTTTGAGAAGAGGTAAAAGCAGTTGTTGATACCATGGCTGACATTCATGTCCATGGCGCTGATACGTCGGCCCGTCTCATTATTAGTTGGGATGGAAATTGATTGCTTGTACCTGCCAGGCGGCCGGGCGCCGTCACAGTGTTTTGTGGGAGGTGTCTATTAATGCTTGTTCGGTGCCAGGCATCCTTCGCAGGATGGTTGGCAAGGGCAGTTGTATAGCATGTGCAGCACGTCAATGAATATCGGGTGCAGAGTCAATCATTTCCGTAGCATTTGCTTATTTTCTGACGATACATGGAAAGAGATCCTCAGCGTGACAGGAATTCCGGTGCATAAATCTGGAAAAAGACCTGATATTAACGTAACTGTTGGACGTCGGGTGAGAGAGAGGAGGGGGATGGGTGGCTGGGGGAGGAGGTTGCTGCCAGTTCTTTCGTCATTCCAGCGGTTGAGCAACATCTGATCGGCCTATTGATATTCATGTTCAAGTATCCGTTATTAACGAAGACTTCGAGTTTATTGTTAGTCTAATGGAGCCGGGAGACCAGGGCTACGGGGTAGAGCCCTCCTGACGAAGGCGTTGATTCCTGTCATCTTGTACCTTGTGGAGCACTCTTTCTCACAGTTGAGATAATGCCCCTGGTTGGAGTGTTTTTTCAAGTTGATGGATTGACAAAACCGAGGGAACCCAGAACACGAGGACACCGAAGAAGGGAATAGTTGCTTTGGTGGCCTTCTCACTCGTAGGCTCTCATCATCCTCCATTCTTTGAAAGTTTTCGAAGATGTCATTGATTCATTCCAAGTCCTCTTTATTAATAGATACTTGAACGGGGTTATCAGCAATGTGACTAGAACTTTCGTAAATTGCTAGTACACGAAGGAATCATTAACCACCTCGGCTAACGACAATGATGGCGTACCAGTTTCATATACAGATTACTACTGCCTGGAAGAAATTACCTCTCGGCATGTAATCAATAAAAAAAAAGTCGTACCATACAAGCCTTACCTGTCTCTCTATGTGGAGGGCAATAAATATGTTCATCTTCGGATGGGTATGCTTAGTTCATGTTTTTAGAACATTTTTTAAATGGACGCTGAGATGACTTAGCAACCTGGACACTTCTCACTGAAACCAAATATGGAAAATATGAAAAATCCTCCGGGATTGAAAGTGACTGGAGTTACCACGGTGGTTATTTTTTATATGTGAATATGTCCGAGAAAATGCAATTATTAAGGACAAGGCTTTAAATTCCCAAATATTATTAGAGAAATTTTTAACTAGAAAATCATCTTGAAATTCCTTCGTTTACATTCGAGTGAGGGTGTTCTATTTAGGTTTGGTTTACTCGTTCAAGTTCATGACTCTTGAGAATATTAATTAAGCCGTTGGGATAAAGTTGCAAATATTGCATAATGCAGTTAATTAATTATCCTTTCCTCCGGTCTTTGAATGACTGGAATGAAAATAAAGATTGGGAATCGGGACAGTGAGGACGTAGACCGTTACTTGGAAGAGCAATAAAGGTATGTCGGTGTAATTGGTGCAAATAACAGTTCTGGGGAGTAAATTGTTCATTGTTGACGTTCAGGTATTAATTATGTTGGACCATGTGCATCTAAATTTTCTTCTGTTGACATTACCCTTCCTGATTTATATCATCATTAGCCACACATCTTTGCTATTTGTTCCGCGTAAAAAGATGATTTATCGTATGTTTCTATATTTTTTTCCTTAAGTAACAGGCCATTTAACGTGGACGCCTATTCTGGATGATAGAAGTACAGATTACAGTGATTTTAGATAATTCCCCGTCACTCCAGTGCTCTTAAATGCATGTTGGAAGGTTAAAATTAAAGTCTTTATTTAGTAATGTGATCCTATGTAAATACTTTTTATATCCAGTATGTTTAGAGTAGGGAAATTGATACTCAGGATGCCTGTTTGATGAAAAAAAAAACATGCATACAACAATGCTTCTTCATGTCGATTTTAGTGTTAATTAGACTTTCTTGGTGAGTTGTGTGTGTGTGTGTGTGTGTGTGTGTGTGTGTGTGTGTGTGTGTGTGTGTGTGTGAACTAGGGAAGAGAATATTGACTGTACTTGGTTTGAAGACAAATTTATGCTTTTCCAGTTACTGTTACGACTAATAAAGTGGTTATAACAATCGTCTTGTATCAGAATGACATTTAATGCTAGCTATGCACATCTATAGGATCCAGATATGAGTTCCGGTCTACCTGTAAAATATACAAAAGGAGAAGTCTCCGGTATTCATATTTCATCTTGAAATTGTCCGGGGATACGGCGGTGATGCAATGCCTTTCGCTTCATTTCCATTTAATAGTTTTCATTGGTGTGAAGTTGCCGGTGCATCGAGGTTGAATTCGCATTATTTTTCCACTTTTAGAATTCATGGGAGATAGTGTAAAATTTTTATCGACGAGATGCTATAAACATACGATCTTCAATTTACATCACGATGCAACGGGTTGGTTTACGTTTTTGAGGCTATAGACTTGCAATAACTATTTCATCGTTCAGTGATTTAATATCCTGCTGTATGAAGACCTTTGGAAATAAATTATTCATTACTTTTGTTATGTATCTGTGACCTTTCCGTGCCATCGGAAATTGCCCTGTGATCCTCATAGGCAAGGGCTTTTACCTATATCTAATATGTAATTTTATAGAATTTTTATTACTTTTCTATTTTATTTGTAGCGTGTATGCATATAGGTACATGTGATACATTTGTTTTTATGAGTTCGTGGATTTTACATTCACAATTTGAGTTTGTATGGTTACTTAATTTTGGATTCTGCGAGGTGGTGGAGTCAAGTCGTATTGTTAAGCAAGCCACGTCTTGTGAAACAACCTTATTTCCCTTTGTGAAAAAACACATTAGAATATGAAGTTTTGAATTTTTAGTTCGAATTTGTTAATAGATAAAGATGTATGCGCTATTCGAGATTTAAGGAAAACCAAATATATACCTAGTTATTAGATTCAGCAACATTCAAGAAAGGAAGACCTGTTCGCTTCAAAGGAATACTAATATTGAGATGATCGAGATAACGCATGTTTGGATTTCTTGAGGGTTACTTCCGGTAAGGTACTGTCAACTCCCCCGCTCATAAAAAAAACATAAATGAATAAAAAATAAAAAGTTTTCAAAGTATTCACGGAAAATCTCAGTTGAAAGTTTCTGCAAATTTCGTAGATCTTTCTCACACAAGATTTTACTTCGCCCCTCGAAGATTTCATTCCCCCATTTTACTTTATCGGCGTCGTCTCTTTGTTCTCGGAGTTGTTGCTGCGTTTTACTTCTTCCAACACGAGGCTTGCTTCCAAATTGTGTGTGTGTGTTTTTTTTTAGGGCTTCATTTTTTATTTGAATTAATTTGGTCCCGTGAAACAGGCTTACAAATAGCTCCAGCACGATAAGTAAGTACAGTAATGTTAATAACCGCTACAGTTAAGTGATGAAAGTCGCAAATGGATGTAATATGTGTCGAAATCCGTAAAAATAAAAGTTAGAGTTTCTGTAACAATATTTTCATCAGTTCTAGCAGAAGAGTCCCGTAATCAGAGCGACACACACACACACACACACACACACACACACACATATATATATATATATTATATCTATATATATAGATAGTAATATATATATATATAGATTATAATACATAGTATGCATATGTATGTATAAATGTATGTATATCGCTCTGATTACGGGACTCTTCTGCTAGAGCTGATGAAAGTATTGTCACAGATACTCTAACTTTTATTTTCACGGATTTCGACGCATATTTCTTCAATGTTTTGTGTCATTTATTATGCCCTTGCAGTTGAGAAGAAGTTGAAATAATTTTGTAAATCCAAGTCTTCATAAGTCAAACGAATATTGTTGTTCTGGGCACAACAATAATTCATTCTCTAAACATTACTTATAGTAGGATGTTTTATCTACATCTTCCCAGTTGACCTTTATATAAACCCGTGCCGTTTAACTATAAATTTGGTGTACGGAGCGTTTAGTTCATTGGCTATTGTACTCATAATGTTTTTCTGTGAAATGGAAAGGGAAATGAATATTCGTCCATCCGTGTAATGAATATTGGCTGATAGCTCGGCTATCTGGCATTTTCAAATTAAACGTCGGGATTCATAGTTGAATTGTAGCGTAGCGCTTGAAAAAGTGGCAGTGATCAGCAATGCAAACTAATTAGTCTTTTCATTCATATGTGTGTTTTTCAAAGATGACAAAAGGGAGTGTTGGTTGTCCCACTTTTAACGATATGCAGTTGAAGGTGATTATTGATAAAGAATGTATACTGTAAACTAGCTGACCAGATATTCTTTTATTACATTATTATTATTCCTCTCATCATTCCACCTAACTAATCCGAATTGTACACTTTGTCCGGCAAGGCATCATCCTTGCGTCTTCCCTCATGACCAAACCATCTCTGTTCCAAGCGTTCGAGCGAACATTTTTACCACTTAATTATCTCAGCCGATATTTGATGACCATACCCTCACGGATGTGGATACTTTTTAAATCTAAAAAGTTTAGATATATTTAATTCTTAAAGACGATTTTCAGCCAAATAGTTCAAAATTACATGTTACCACATAATATTTGAAACATAAGAGATACTCACGTATGTGTGTTTTCTTTCATATGAATGCACAAACAGTAACAGTGATACACAAACGTTTTAGTTGTCTTAGCGCAAAGTTATTTCATGTTCATTGCATGAAAATGGTAACAAAACTCAAAGCCGTTCTTTGCATGAGAGAGAGGGATAGAGAGAGTGTTTCCTAAAAAATGCAATACCCTGCCTTTATGATTACAACTGCTGTAAATGACATGAAATTACATAAACAAATATGCTTTAAAACAAATATGCTGTAACCGACCTACTTATAAGGTAGATACTGTATGAAATGTGTAATTGTGTTTTATGTATATAGTCTGTATAATAAAACGACTGAGCCAAATTTGGCAAAAAACAAAAAAAAAATTACTTTTAGCTACAATGTATGAGTGTGAACTATTGAACACTGAGCAGAGGTCGATATCATTATATCCGCATTCTCAAATTGCGGATGTGGATGTGAATATTAAAAAATTGTCAATGCGGATGCGAATTTATAAAAAGATGCGGATAATGCGCGGATGTGGATATCCGATACATCTTTACTCCTTACCAACTTAGGCTGCGTAAACAGATCTCAAAACTTCAACATTCGGTTTTCATTCACATTTAACATCCACATTTCACGTCTGGAAAAGAGCTTAGCCTCCATGCACGTTCAAAGTCTTAACCTAGTCTGTTACACATGCATTGCTACATTTCTTGCCTTTCTCTCATCCGTCCAAATGTATTCCCAACTCTGTTCGTCAAATGCTTCTATTCTTCCACCATGATTCTTTACTGCCAGTGCCTCATCTTCCTGGTTTCCATTACCCTCACAACCTTTTTCTGGATCGCTTTTCCTCTAGACTTAATTCTTATGTATTTTCAAACTCGTTCACTGTTTCCTGCAGTTTCTATCCAATACTTCCGTGAATAGTATATCACCGACAAACCTCAACCCTTCCATTCTTCATTCACGCTCCATTTGCATATTCCACAACTTTACACCTGTATCTGGTCTTTAAAATGAGTGGAAATTCATAAAAATATCTCTTAAATGTTTAACCAGTGAAAATACTTATCAAAATCCTTATCATGGCTATTAAGGATGACTTGGGATAGCTTTAGTAAAATGTTTCTTAGCAGTAGAAGGGATTCCCGTTGAAAATATGAGTCTGAATGATGCTCCCGTTTTTAGTCCCATTATTCTCAAAGCCTAACGGACCTGGAAAAATTACAAGTACACTCATTACCTAAAAGAAGAAGCGTAAGTGATTCGCACGTTTCGTAAATTTATATTATTGAATTACAACACCTAAAAATGGAAATATCAGCGTTGAACACATTCGGTAGCAAACCAACCGTAACCCTCTAAAGTAACACAAAAATAAATACGTATTGTATAAGTGGTAATAACAGCCATGGGATTAGAATGAACAAGTTCAGTCGAAAGAGATAGGTAATTTACATACAAAAAATGACAAATAGCATGAAATGTAGATGCTCTGAAGTATAGCTCTCACTTTAAATTCGAAAAGTACTATTTAACGTTGTAAAAGGAGTGAAAGTTATAGGCGTGATATTTGACTTTTAGCTTGATGGGTTTAGTCACTTCATTGACCTGAAATAGAAGGTTAAGCAATCTTTGAATATTGGGAAGCTGTATCTCTTGTTAATTGGAATCATAAAATCAGTATTGGCGCTGTATGCTTCAAGGTGGCTGTCAAAGTTATGCTTCTGTATGTATATAATAAAATTAAAAGAACTCTATCCGCTCTGCCAACGCGGAATCAGAGGAATTTATTTCTGATGATAGAAATTAATTTCTCGCGTGGTTCGGATCCCACAATAAGCTGTAGGTCCCTTTGCTAAGTAACAAATAGGTCCCTAGCCCCGTGTTGGATCTGTGGTATTTGTATAGAATAAAATATGTTTATGGTATCCCTATCTTTGATATTTTAAGAGAAGCATATGACTCATGTATTTGAAGGACCAAATTTATCAAGTCTTTAGAAATTAGAGTAAATGAGCAAGTTAAAGTCATCTTTCTTATCAGGACGTTGGCTGTCCTTATATTACTCCTAAAGAAAAAAAAGAAAGAAACAGTCGCATAAAAGCGGTCAACTCTAAATTCCTCGTAGGTGATTCGATTCAGTAAAGGTCACGTGATGCTATTACAGAGGGTTTACAGTTTGAAAATTACGTTGAATGCTGTAATCAAAAGCTGTCTGACTCTGCTCTGTATGTTCTGCAGAGTTGACAACATTGGTTGAGGTTTTGGAATGCATTTTGAATAGTAAAGGAGAAGGCTTTGTCATGTGCTGTGACTCCCAAGTGTGATTTAGATTCTGAGAAAGTTTGTAAAGTTACCTCCCTTTAGCTCTAAAACATCAAGAGTAGCTCACCCACAATTTTGGCCGGACTAAAGTTAAATTCAACTATCATGTGGGAATTCGTGTATTGAAAAGACCAATTAGTTATTCATTTTAAGGAAGTGGCAAGAAATGGGTTTGCCCCGTATTTATCAATGAAAAATAAATGTAAAAAAAAAGAGTCTGGGATAATATATTAGCCTTGTTTATACACTTTAACAGTAACCGGAAGATTCAAGTTGATTTAACTCGATTAATGATCGGGCTTAGCCGCCACCTGGTGCGCTGTTCCCGATTTATAAGAAGAAGAATAAGGTATGGCTTTCACCAGACATCTGTTTACGACATTTTAGATTAAGAGATTTTACTTAATTCCCCTTATGGTCTTTTTGAAATTGGCATTTTACAAGACATTTAAATAATTCATTTTCAACCATCGAACTTTTTAGAAATGCTTTGAATAGTTTATGCATAACTATGCGATGGTCTGTTTAAGGTTTGACATTTAATTTTTTTCGATAATTTAATAAAAAGAAAATATCATATCTTCATTGCCGTTACGGCGCATAATGTGGGTTCTCTGGCAAGGTGTTACAATTTATATGCATTTCTCCATACATGTATTAATTCACTTCCTGCTTCTGCACACCATCTTGATATCCAACATTTACAAACTTATTTCCCAAATCCACACCCAAATTTCTCATACACACACACACACACACACACACACACACACACACACCACACCCACCCAACTTCTCTACTTTCATTTCTTGAGAAAATTAGAACATCTCTTATCCAAACATGATAGGCTTTACTGAACCTTGTTTGTTTGAATGTGTGTGTTAGCAGAAATAAATGATAGATCTGAGTAGTGTGGGTCCAAATCTGAATGTAATTGTTTTGAGGGACACAAGATAAACATTCAGACGAATTATAGGGATTTTTGTGCCTAGTCAATAACTAAAGTTGTTAGAAGGTGGCTGTTAGACTAACAGTAATTTTTGTTTGTTTGTTAACTTTGTCATTATTAACAGTTACTTTTTATATGTAGCTAGTATGTATGCTGATTAAAGGAAATCGTAATAAAAGTCCGTATATAAGAATAGCCGGTTCATTCCCGAGTTAAACATCAAGCAAAGATGGCTTCCACATTTGTTGCGTTTATACTGTTGTGTCTAAAGACAAAAAATTGAGTTTTTTTCCTTTAAGTAGCCAGTTTTTTTAGCTTTTGGTTTTCTGTAAAAGAAAGAAAACTGTTATGACGGCTTTGTCTGTCCTTCCGCACTTGTTCTGTCCGCCCTCAGATCTTAAAACCTACTTGGGCTAGGGGGCTGCAAATTGATATATTGATCATCCACCCTCCAATCATCAAACATACCAAATTGCAGCTCTCTAGACTCAGTAGTTTTTATTTTATTGAAGGTTAAACTTCGACATATTCGTGTGTCTGTCAACGCTATGGGACAAACCCCACCGGGCAGTGGCTGAAAGTTTCATGGGCCACGGCTCATACAGCAGTATACACTGTGCAGAAAGCTCTATTGCGCCGGAGAAACTTTTTACTTGCTTTTGTTTTTTGCTTCCTTTTTCAAAGTAAATTTTTTTTCCCAACAAATTCAGAAAGTCATATTAGTGTTGAGGAGAAATAATCCTACCTCCGACACAGAGAGAAAGATTTCTCCTGACACTGTGTACGTATCTGCATCTATCCCAACAATCTCTCTTCTGTCTGTTCACTCAGAGAGTGTCACCTAGACTTAAATGTATATATAAGCAAGGACCCTTTTTTTTTATTTATGCGAACTCCATTGACGGTCATTTTGAAATATATATCCCTCATAAACTTAATTGGTGCAATATGCTCGCTTTGATTTGTTTCCTGTGCTAATGCGTTTTGATTTTACGATAAACGACGAAGCCTTTGTGCCTGATTTATGAATACCGCAATTTTATCACACCATAAAAGGGACGAGTCATCGATTTATTTTCCGTGGAACGTGAGGAGATTTAATACTACTAACTTAATTTTTTAAAGTAAGGATATTGGCCTTTTTCAACATTATTAGGAAACATTTGTTAACACTTGCTGTTTTGAAACTGATTTTCATTTTCAAAGTGGTTTGAGCGATGAGTTGTTGCAGGTGATTTAGGAGAGAAGAAGCAGAAGAAGAAGGCAGTTCACTGTGTTATTGTGCTGTGTAAATTGAAGCTCTTAAATAAGATTCAGTGCGATAGTTCACTGTGTTATCGTGCAGTGGATATTGAAAGTTTCATAGTTCTTGCTATTATTATGCTTATACTGATGGAATATGGATTCTTTATGAGATTAATTCACTCAGTTTTGCATATCCAGCGTTTGGTTTGGTACTTGGTGCTGATGGAATGCGTCATGATCTGATCTCGAAATAGGCTAAATAGAATTGAGAAATTAAATTTTCGACTTCAAAAGGTGTCACGGATAAAAGTTTTTAAAAGCTGCTGCGTGGAGAACATGACAGAAGTCCTTTAAATTGTTAGAGTAGCGTGTAAAAAGAATTTGTATTTAATCATTTGTTCCAGAGAAGTTCTGATGTTTCTCTTAATTAGATAAAGCGAATCTAGCGTAAGGTCAACAGAATATGTTACTGAAAATTAGGCATTACGAAGCGAGTTGGAAGCTGGAGAGAAACCAGTGTTTAAACTGATGCAGAAAGTGTGGTACGAAATTGAGCATTATAAATAAACATCTTTATGTGGCAATATGTCAATGAATATGTTTGTAACTCCACCTTACCATTAATCATATGTAGAAGAGCTCTTATTTTTAATCTCACGAGACAGGAAAAACAGATAGGTAACCCATTAGAGGTATTCAAAAACATTTTGTTTCTCCTTAGATGTGAAATTTTATTTTTTTTCCATATTGGTGTCAATAGCAGTGTACAAATCCCTATGCATTGTCTGTAAATTTTCATTTCAGCACTTAGTTTTGTATATCCTTGCATCATTTAATCTACTACATATTCTGCAAAGGCTTACAAAATTTGTCTGAGAGACTCTCATTCTTTTAAAACACTCGAAGACCTAACTTTTATAAAAAGCAACAACTTTGTCAGCAACATTTCAAGGCAACCATCAACTGTCTCAGATCATTGCCCATTGATATGTGGCATTGCACAGTTATAGTGTTCAACTGCACAGCCTGAAAGTTTCCTTTTAGTCCTTAAAGGCATTTGCTCTCCATATTGCTAACTTAGTTTATTTGAAAGGCTTCTTATAAATAATTTGATTAAAATGAATTGTCAAAAAACAAATCAAGCATTGAAATCCTCCAGATTATTACATCAAAGCTGCATGAAGCATGAGACAATTTCTGGCGTAGGTAGAAGAACTCACCAGATATGAAATTCAGAGATACAAGCCAGTCATATTTTGATAGAAAACAGGGAACTAAAAACTAGTAAGGTCGACAACACTGTACTCAAGTCGAGTATGTAGAATAACAGGCGAATTTATGGCAGATCCAAGAAAACTTTGTCGGTTCTTTCGAAGCCGAAATCCAAGAAGAAAAAAATAAGGCACTACAGAATGTACAGTATAACTCAAATTTGCAAGTTATCATGAAGTAAGTGATGGAACTTGTCATTTCCAAGTAAATGCCTGTCGCTTCAGAATATTAGCTTTTCGGGAGCACTTACTGAAAAGAAATGAAAAATTTGAACTCAGCAAACGAACGAGACCAGTTCTTGGCAATGCAGTTGAGATCATACAAAACTTTCCTAAAGAACTCATGTTTCCTGTAGCAGGAATCATTGATGCATAGGAACATTGCCATGATCTTTAAGCACCCAATTTACTTGTCCAGCACTAAAGCCAAATAGCGAAAATTGTATCTTGAAATCATTCCGTCATATATCACTAACATCCCGCCATATAAGAAAATCATAGTGAAAGCGGTTGTCAGACATCTCACTGGTGATGTTCTACTCCCTACCACCGAGCAGACATGATAATACAGGGGAGATACACATTATCACAGCAAATCAACCATATAAAGTCAATAGTTAATACTCTAGAAACATGCAGTGAAATTGACACTATCCAGACTTTGTCGAGGCTTTTGACAAGGCTTATGACTTCATACCTTATTACAAGTCCAGAGAAAAAACAGATAGGTGAAGCGTGAGTAACGATAGTAGTATAATGATTAGCATGGTGATAGCACCCTGGAAAGCTAATTTATGTCTTGATTTTTTATTTATTTACTTTTTTTGCGATTGCTGTGTCGTCATTATCAGGAATGTGAAAACTTTGAACAGATTGAAAGGTAACTAGATACTATAGTCTTTCCTATGGCGCAGGCAAAAACAGTAACCTGTAATGGGGTGTGAGGGGAAATTCGAGTGTACATATTTTAGAGAGAAATCAAGAAATTTTGATCATTGTATAAACCCAGATGGAAAGGACATTATGATACAGCACAAAGTAATAGATCTAGTAAGCATCATCCCCAATGTCTTAACATCGTTTGCTCATATTGACAAAATTATCGTGAACTGGATATGAAACACTTTGAGAAAATAGATAACAGACACCATTCACGTGGAATATAGATAATGCTGACGTGACTAGCCAGTTATTAAATGTTCAATGTATAAAATGTTTCATGCTGAAATAATATCAATAAGATACTGTTTTGTTACAAAAATGGTATATTCGTGAACAGTTTTTATGCGGATGCATTATTTGTAATGTAAGTGGCATGGAAGATGAGGCAAATTGGAGGTAGCTCCGTATCTTGAAATTTACTCATATAAAGTCTTATCATCTAGAAACGAAGCAGTGAGTTGGTTGACGTCTTGACTACCGATTAGGTGTAAAAAATAGAGGTTCTAAGCCAAACTGGTTATGGCATAGACATACCAAGTACAGGCAGTACCCGGGTTATGGCGGAGGTTCTGTTCCAGTTGCGTGAAGTGAGTCAGAAAATGCCTCAACTCGGAACATCTTCGCTTACAGCGCCATAATCCTAGTTACGGTGCTGTAAGAATTGAACCTCATAAGTCGGAGCCGCCGTAACCTTGGGACTACCTGGCTTAAGACATCAACTTGCTGATGTGGGGTTCATATCAGCAAAACTTGACCAAACGACATTTTGCAAACCCTCCCTACGGGAGACTATTCAATAGTTATTGAGAAGGAAATGGATTGATTTCCAATTCCAAATACAGAACAGGAAATTGAAAGAAGTATGCACAGTGAGTAGAAATTCACTTTTATCTTTTTTGAAGGCTTATTGGGATTCATTTTGTCTTTTACGTCTTTTTCCCCATAAGAAATATGTTTTATCTAGTGGGAAATTACTCTTAAAGTTTATGGCCTTCAAACTCATTCCATAAATACATTTGTTTCTCTAAAAAGATTAATAACAAAGATAATGACGATATTGTAACATTTATATTTGTATATTTACCCAACTTACAAGACTTACTTATATGCAAACAAAGATTAAAGAAGTAACACTTGACATTTCCCTATTGTTTCCGTAAGATTTCCTCTCGACTCTCTTGGAAGATCTTTGTCAACATCATCTAACTAGTATGCAAAGGGAAAGCTTTTCTATTATATTGACCTAAAACTGTCTGCTGCACTAAATATTTTATTCTTTTCTGAGTAGTTACTCGACCGAAAATCTTTGGATTACCTGCCAACTAAAATGTGATTGAAAAATTCAGATAGGAGGCTACAAGTAGTCGAAACAGGCAACGATTTTCTCGTTAATTTGCTCTTATTTAGATTCTTTTTACAATGGTGAGCAGAGGCCTTTTTCAAGCTAACTATTTTATATATATATATATATATATATATATTATATACTATATATCTGAATCATGAAAACGGAATACTGCGAGGCCTTTCGACTCAATGTCCTTTACTTAGGAGCCTGCTAGGTAAAGGACATTGAGTCGAAAGGCCTCGCGGTATTCTTTCCTTCGTGGCTTTTGCCTATATTATATATATATATATATATATATATATATATATATATATATATATATATATATTATATATATATATATATATATATATATATATATATATATATATAAAGTTTTCACCGAGTTACGACACCAGTGGGTGTAGGGGCAAACTCAGTTTGGAGCCTATTGTGAGATAACGCCGCAACACCCATTTGTATGACGTTCAGTTCCATAAACTACGAAATTTGCTATCAAAATCAACCATCAAACCTTTTGGCGTTAAAAAGTCAAATAAATCAGTGTGGGCTCTTGGACTATACATAAGGATGTGAACACTTCAAAACTGATGAAAGAAATGACTCGGTAGTCATGAAATTTTGTGTTATTGTCTTTGTTTAATAAAATGGTGATAGGAGTTTTGTTCGCGAGAAATAACAACTTAGGAGTCATCGAATACGAGGCATGGATAGGCATAAGTGAAATAATGTAATATTTATTTTGTAAATTGTTTTTAAAGCAGATTGTCTCGCAAGGTTAATCTTATTATATTTTTAGAATTTCGTGACTTTTACGTTTTAGTAGTGTGAGGTGGTGTAGTAGGTTTGTTGATACCTAATGACTTTATAGAGTTGCCTTTAATGTAATATTTTTACCAACTGGGAAGTGATAATACCAGTATTTTGAGCTTTGAAAGTTATTTTGCGATAATTAGGAATGGTGACTGCAGTTTAGTTAAGTGCTCTTAAACACTTAATGAAAAACTTCTTTAAAAACTAGTGGTGTTGTAGTGAGAGATTTAAAAAGTATCTTTTTCTCTACATCTTATTTCGTGGTTGGGATCGGAAGAGCATTAGTTTTAATTTTCAGACAGAGTTATTTTCGTGGCGTTAATCTTCTCCCGTGCTTACTTGTAAGCAAGAAGAGATACAAAGGTTCGGAAACGCATGAATTGTGTGCTCTCCAAAATTGACACAAGAAGTTACCAAGTAGTCATGAAATATGACTGTGATGTACAGGAGTGTTTTCTTCTGTTATTTGTTTGTATGTAAAGCGTGGTTTGAGTTTTCTTCGCGAGAAATTACCGATTGCAATGGGAGTCATTAAATAAGAGGCGGTGGTGGGATTCTTCTGTAATTGCATTAAATATTTTCTGACATTATTTAACACTGACCAAAATAGACATCCTCCATCGGTTAAAATCTCATAATATTAACCATAGAAAACTAGTTTTTAAGATAGTATTGAAAGTATATATATTGCAATGTCTCCACCTTAGATAATTAATGGGAATCTGGGCAGCAACGGATGATCAGAGGAAGTTCGCTGTAATTTGGCTAAATCTGGCTTGTAAGATTGTCTAAAGCTGATCCATAGAAAAATCAGTCAAGGGAAAAATAATGGCTTAGGGCCTTCTTTAGATCAGGTAAAGGTTACATAAACTCAGAGGGTTCAATTAATTCATTATATTTACATAAAACACACAGATCATAAGAATGTAAATTACTAATTAATTATATTTACATAAAACACATAGAACTGGAGAATGAGAATTACTGGGTAGGGAACGACAGAGGTTCTGCTACATGAATGGATCATGCACAGAATAAAGATGCTACGCTAATGATGTCTTCACAAAAGGAACACGCAGAGGTCTTCACAAAAGGAACACGCAGAGGTCTTCACAAAAGGAACACGCAGAGGGGTAGAATAGGGGGTGGCATAAAGCCACTGCATATGGGATAGCGCTGAAGAGTTGGTTCCACAGCCAAAGCTGATCTGCAATGAGATGCAAGACGGTTACTTGCAAGAGCACTAACGCAGGGAAGGGAAACTGAGAGAATGTGTAGAAGACGCCAAGGCAACTTAATTCTACAACAAATAAATACATAGCTATGTTAACACTCAAAGATTCAATAGAAATTCACAGTGGGTGTTCGCACAATGGAAATGGAAAATAAATCAGGCAGAAAAATAACAGGATCGTGACTGACTAAAAGAAACCTTATTCTGGTACTTTACCTTCGTCAGGATGACAGTGTCCTTGTAATCGGCGATGGAGGGAGGAAAGTGAAGGGATGCCTTTTACAAAGAGATACTGGCTCGAGGACAAGTACGTGGAGGGAGTACAGGGACAGGAAAAAGGGAAGGACGGCAAGTGTCTTAGGTCAAATTCTGCGCGTTTCTGAGCACTTCTGAGTTCTGAGCGTTTCTGTTTCGAACTGCCGGTCCGTGGCCCTTATGTGGCTTCGAAAGATTACGTCTGGACATTGTAGGTGGCGTTCTTGTCAATGCCAGTGCCATTTTCTACAGTTTTTATTTTCTTCCTTTCCCAGTTGTCCGCCTCCGACGAGGATTTGCATCTTCGATGGTTTCACTCTGAGGCCGTACCCAGAGAGAAAGAAAGAGAGTTTTGTGATAGAGGCAAATTATACCTGTCATGCTTTTATTTAAAAAATGGGTAAAATGAGATTTATTCATATATCTCTTCTGTTAGAATTATTCCAGGCTGGTGAGGTTGTTTGGGAAGAAGTGTCCTTTGTAATAATATGTATATATATATATCAGTATATACTTTAATATTTTACATGAAAACTTGTTTTATGATCGATATATATATATATATATATATATATATATATCTATATATATATATATATATATATATATATATTCCTTTTTCCTGGACGCGTAGTTCCACGCTGGACTAGTGGTTTTCGAGCTGGGCTGCCAATCCGTTGGTCCCAGGTTCGATTCCCGTCTCGGTCAACGCGGAATCAGAGAAATTTATTTCTGGTGATAGAAGTTCATTTCTCGATATAGTGTGGTTCGGATCCCACAATAAGCTGTAGGTCCCGTTGCTAGGTAACCAATAGGTTCCTAGCCACGTAAAAATATCTAATCCTTCGGGCCAGCCCTAGAGAGTTGTTAATCAGCTCAGTGGTCTGGTAAAACTAAGATATATTTTCCTGGACGCGTTTTAGTGTTCTATCGTTGTGTGAACGATTTCATTCCTATACTATGTAGATTTTTAATCCGTTTAGGAATAGTAGCTTCCATGATGTGGGACATTTACATATATTACCAGTTATTTTCCGCTTTTCCGTGTGATTTCGTAATTTAATGACCCAGTCATGAGGTCATTACCTACTTTGGAATGCGATCTGCAGAACATGTCTCCTTGTCCACACGTTGTTAAATCTCTCCTTTTGTAGGCGCAAGTGACAAAGATTATGATATATATATATATATATATATATATATATATATATATATATATATATATATGTATGTATGTATGTATATATATGCATGTATACACACACACACACACAAAAACACACAATTGGGTTTCTTGCGAAATAATTTAAATCGATTTAGACGGAAATGTTAGCGATTTGACCAATGAAGCTGCTCATAGTTTGTTATATTTTATAATCATATCTCATTGTTTGTTATTTGCTTGTATTTAGTCATTCTTCTAATTTAATCATATCTAGTAGCTTATGCATTTGGTATTACAGAACATCACTAAAATTTTTGTTGATTATATTTCAGTTATTGTAACAGATTTAATAATATCTAATATATTTAGTAAAGTTAGTAAAGTTACCGCTACAGCTGGGGTTTAATTTGTGATCCCTTATACCCTATAACTTACTAACTTGTGAGAAATATGAATCACAGACTTTACGAGGCTTTCCTTCTAACAAGCGTTATGATTTATGAGATATTCTCTCTCTCTCTCCCTCTCTCTCTCTCTGTGTGTGTGTGTGTGTGTGTGGTGTGTCACGAGTTTACTTCAATGGGTAACGTTACTTTCAGCTATTAAACTATCTGATATGTATTATATATATATATATATATATATATATATATATATATATATATATATATATATATATATATATATATATATATATATATATATATATATATATATAATGTCTCTTCGGCTGTTTATTTAGAACATATGATGTGGAGGGAAAGCGTTCGTTGTAAATTTATTTGAATAAGAAATACCAACCATATCTCGGAATATATTCTAGGTTTTTACCTTTTTGACCATACCGCTCTTTATGTATGATATATATAAATTTCTTAGGAGCCCCTCCTATTTCATGAGTTTTTTTTCTGGGTTTAACCTTCCACGGCGTGTCTAAGGATGTTTAAATCTTCTTTAAGGAAATATTCTTGTACTCAGGTGTACGTCTGTGTAGTGGGCTAATATTCCTTCATTTATATGTTCAAATGTAAAGTTCTTGTTCGACGTTATCCAAGGAAATTAATCTGTTTGAACTTTAGGACTTTTCGTTCACGTCTCAATTTCAGCTTCAATTTTGCAACTTCGATCTTGGGACTTGAA
Organism: Macrobrachium nipponense; assembly: GCF_015104395.2. Classification (NCBI taxonomy): domain Eukaryota; kingdom Metazoa; phylum Arthropoda; class Malacostraca; order Decapoda; family Palaemonidae; genus Macrobrachium; species Macrobrachium nipponense. Next base: position 54,692,300 of record NC_087201.1, on the reverse strand, counting down.
CTTCCTGAAAGTTGAAAATTCTCTCCGACGCTTTCAGTCATTTGTGGTTTTGCATCGAGAGAACTTGAGTTCATAAACCTTGATGACTGTATTTGTTACATTATTATTTGTATCCAAGTAAGGACACCGCTTAGTTATAATTTTGATTTAGTTTATAAATGGCGATGTACTTTGTCGTTGTCAGCAACAAGAATTCATTCTTTATCTGATTGCAATCTGTGCTGAATTTCAAACTGCTTAATAAGTGTAGATATTTTGCTAGTTTTATGATACATTTGCATTTAATTCCCTTTTTCAGACAAATTAAACTTCCCCGAAATTGTACGGTGAATTGTTTTCTCTTCTTCACTGATTTTTCCCCAAGAGTAACCCTGGTTGACCAAAGGTCTGAAAAGTGTCTTGCCTGCAATAGACGTTTGAGCAAAATACTGTATCCTCTTCCAAGAGATGGACTTCGTTTGCGGCTAGTAAAAGGAACAGACAAGTTGGGCTGACCGTAAGCAATTTTGAAGGTCATGTGAAGCAAATTACTAAGCAAATGGTATTAATAATGAAGTTTAAAAATATTGATCTAATATCAGTAAAGTTTCCAGTTATACATTTAAAGATTTTAGCAAAATATAGCGTCTTACAGTATCTTTTACTGTTGTAATAAAATGTGTGAAATTCCAGTTGAATAACAACCTCTGTGTGTGTGTGTGTGTGTGTGTGTGTGTGTGTGTGTGTGTGTAAGTGTGAAATATGAATTTGGTTGTATACATTTACTCTCTCACACCCACCATGCAGCAGTATTAAAACTGTGGCCGTTTGAAAGGTTAGGCTCTCATTTTATATATTCCTGTATTTCTGTTGTGTTTTGGGATTACACGTGCTATTCATGTTGAAAGTTTATTGTAGCAGAAAATTTCGATATCGACCTGGGTAATATTTCCATGCGACACATGTTACGTGAGCTTTTCATATCGACTGCCAATAGCAGTATATATTCACTACAGTGGTTTTCTCTACGTGTATATTAATATATATATATATATAGATATAATATATATATATATATATTATAAAAGAAAACTCTGCGAAGGAAAGTGAAACAATTGATCAAGAAATCGAATACATAAGAAGAATATGAACAGATTTATGTTGTCCTTCATATTTATTAGATATTTGCTGTAATAAAGTCCAATCTAATAAGGATTTAGAAGTAGGAATTAAACAGCATAAGTAGTCTGTCAAAACTGGGCAAACATCCAGTGCAATATTCATTCATTTAAGTGAAAATTCTCACAGTATAAATTGGGCCGGCAGGTCAGTGATTGCTAGATAGAAAGATTTTCTCATTCTTTTTTTTTTAATTTTTTTTATTTGTTTTTTTTATGAAATCTTTTAGAATCCGCCATTATACAACTTCCAATTGCTGGCTTGTCTTATTTTTCAGAATGACCTTACAGCTAAAATCAATGACTTAATTACAAATTAGTTACTTTAGAGATATTTTTTATGCATCCGTATGTTTAATGTATTTTTTGTGAAAATTTTCAATTTGCAACAATTGTTATTGTTTACCTAAATGAAATTTATTAATTTGCACTTTTATAACAATTTTATCTTGGTGGTCAGTCACCTCCCTGTATAATATTTTAATTGTCTCGTCCTTGCTTCTGAGCAGTTGGGCTTAATCCTTTGCAAACCTCTTAAATTGTACCCCTGTTTTGGGTAGGTCTGTTAATTCTTCAGCTGTGTTGGATTCCAGGTACACATTTACCTTTATAATCCCTATTTGTCCTTTATAGGAACTTTGTTTGCAAACTTACTTTCATATTTATATCTGTCTGCTTCGTTAAGGACGAGTAGTCGAAGGGCCTTGCAGCGGTACTCCATTGTTTCACTTTCCTTTTTGGATTTTGTCTTTAGTTATATACTCATCACGTTCCATATTTTCGTGATTCAGTTTTACACACACACACACACACACATATATATATACATATATTATATATATATATATATATATCATATATATATATAATATATATATTATCGTTTGATATACTTGTACGCTTGAAAGATTTGCTTGAAGAAGCCTGAAATAAAAAAAAAGAATAATTTTTAATATTGCTTGCTTACTCAATGATATTTACGTGCTCATGTTTGATTATATATCCTGGGTCAGTAGCCTTCAGTTTTGTCTCAGATTTTTGTTCTTTTTTGAAATCTAAAGCGTTGACCTTGCCGGCAACGACTGTATTTCTGTCTGTAATTAAAATACAAAAGTGAACGTATTACATGGTGAGAGCCACTTTACTATTCACGGTAATGCGGAATCGTTGAATACCTTGCAAGTCTTTAAGTCTTCATAAACTTTTAACATCTATGTTTTGATAACGGAAAGAAAGCATTAGAGAAATATGCAGCAAGAGTTGCGTGTGAATGCTAACTTGTTGTTTGAAAACTTCGAAAACTTCACATATCCCAGAACAGAGCATCCGTTTTGGGATATGAAGTTATTAAAGTGCGAGATTAGCTAATATGCTGTATTTTAAATTAGCATTTTCAGCAGTAACTTTCTCTCTCTCTCTCTCTCTCTCTCTCTCTCTCTCTCTCTCTCTCTCCTCTCTCTCTCTCTCTCATTACCGTAATACATGCAGTAATGTGGTTTGCATTTGAATGCTGGTGTCCCTTGTATTTACTGATTTTGTTTACATAAGATTGAATGAATGATCGCATTCTGGTCCTTTGGTATGGTCGCTAGTGTCGTAACTTGCCACTCAGATGGCGCGAGATTGTGTCTCCCACGGGACCATAAAAAAAAAAAAAAAAAAAAAATCACTGACTCTGCATCATGATCAGTTTCTGTTGGAGTGTGGGGTCTTCGGTAGGAGGTTGAAACTAACATTCTTTGGAAGTTTGAATTTCAAGTCAGTGGCCCGTGGGCTTGTTCCACGTGAATAGGTATCTTCTACCGAAATAATAATAATAATAATAATAATAATAATAATAATAATAATAATAATAAAGCTGAAGTCTGGACAGGGACTGCGGTGGAAATAAAACATTCATGAAAGAGAGAGATAGAGAGGTATAAAAAGAATGTGACATTTTTATCGTTATGTATCATAAGGAATAGGCGCACCATATTTTCAGTTTAACGTTTTCCTGCATATACATATTTTGTGATGTTATAGCTAATGTAATATAACACTTGTATTATTCCTAAGTTTTTATGACGGCATATTTATGGCATCAGTCGCGTAGCCTAAACGTGTTGGATTGGGGTTATTGTTAAAATCTAGATTTTTGATCGATTGTTTAATATTTCGCAACTCATGGCAAATATTTTAGTAAGACCTTTAGCTGATGATGAACATAACATACCATGCTTTCCTTGAAATTAGACAGTGCTAGAGTTCCTTGTTGGATAAGAAGATTTCATGCTCGGCTACCAATCCTGTTGTCCGAAGTTCGATTCTCGGCTCGGCCAACGCGGAACCAAAGACATTTATTTCTGGTGATAGACATTCATTTCTCGATATAATGTGGTTCGGATCCCACAATAAGCTGTAGGTCCCGTTGTTAGGTAACCAATTGGTTCCTAGCCACGTAAAAATATCTCATCCTTCGGCCAACCCTAGGAGAGCTGTTAATCAGCTCAGTGGTCTGGGAAAACTAAGATATACTTAACTTAGACTGTGCAAATGCGAAGAAATATTGTATCCATCCTAAGATGCCGAATTCTCGTCATGCTGGAGCACTGAGCTTCATGCTGTAGGACGCTACTTTGACCTCACTTTGCACTAAACGTTTTTGTAGCGACCTACCTCTCTTTTCCCGTAGGAGGGCAGTGCCGTAAGTGCACCTCATGCGGTGCACTACAGGCATTACTTAAGGTTCCTAGTGCTGAATGACCTCATAGGTCCCAGCGCCAGGCCATTGGCCTGGATTCTATATTCCATTCAGCGGCCATGACCATCCTCATTGATTTATTGTGTGTGTAGAAATGGTCTCCTTATTACAGGTTAGAATGTTCATACGATGCTGATCATGGAGTTCCGTTGCTCAATATGCGTTAATGCAAGTATAGAATACTTTATTTTCCCATTGAAAACTGTAATAGCGTTGTTTACTAACTTTACCATTGTTTTGTACTATTAATTAAGGTTGCCTTGGCCACACCATAATGCTTTTGTACGAGTACTACTGTTATATCCCAAGGTCAAGACCATTTTCCTGTTTAATATTATGCTGAGTTTTAAAAAATGTTCAACCTTAAACTTCATGTTGGTTATTTTGAGGTTACATAGGAAACTGTAGAACATTGCTAATTAATTTGATGATATATATATAATATATTATAATATAATATATAATATATATATATCTATATATTATAATATATATATATATATATATATATATATTATATATATAGATATACGTTATATATAATTATATATATATAATATATATATTTATATAGATTTATATAATATATATATATATATATATATATATATATATATATATCTATAATTTAATATATATATATAATCTATTATATTAATATATTATTATATATATATATATATTTTATATATATAATTAATATTAATATTAATATAATTTATATATATACAAGCAAGTGAACACATTCACCAGAACAAATATTACGATTAGCCGCTGTGATCTCGTAACTCTCAGAGTTTCAAATAAGTTTTGTATACGGATTCCGCTGAAAGTATTTGAAGCAAAATTACTATGCAAACTAATTATTTGATCGAAATGGTGCTTTCACAAAGTGTACAAAACACATCCCGCTAATTTCTGGTAATATAGTGGATTGTCAAATGGTGTTAGTTAAGGCGTTTACTGTTCGACTTGTATCTTGTTGTCAGGCTTTGCCATCCTATGCTTTCGAACGCCCTTTATCCCCATCCCGTTCCTCCCTACCTCCCTCACCCTACCCCTCCTCATCCCTCCCTCAACCCACCTTCCTAGCCTTCCCGTCTAGCCCACTCTCCTATTATAGTATGATATTAAGTAATATTTGATGCTATAAAATTGTTGTTAGCGCCTCTGTGGCGTGATCGGCATGGTCTTGACCTGCCACCTCGGTGGCTGCGAGTTCGATTCTCGGGCAACTATTGAAGTGTTTGAGATGTGTATATCTGGTGATAGGAGTTCACTCTCGACGTGGTTTGGAAGTCACGTAAAGCCGTTGGTCCCGTTGCTGAATAACCACTGGTTCCATGCAACGTAAAAACACCATACAAACAAGCTATAAGAATGTTTGTTTCTCCAAATACTTTGTTCATTTAATTATTGTTATTGTATTTTCTTAAATTATATATATAAATGGGTGTAGGATAAAGAGCGTATGACTATCTCTCTGTTGACCTAGGCCAAGAGAGACAAGGTCTGCTCACTTCTTCCAATTCCAAATTCCCAAGTAGGCGGCGCATTGTCTACTGCTTATTGCGTCAGCAGGTGAATTGCTGTAAGGGAAAAACAAAGAAAATGGGTACAATTTAGGGGAAACTACTACCACTATCATAATATCATTGTATGTATGTGTTTCTCTATTCATATCACATTACAATTTCGTTTCTACAAATCATACGCCAGTAATAAGGATGCAATGCTTGTACCGTACTGAGTTTAGTGAGTGAGTTGAGTTTCATGCATCTCGATTTATATTACTAATCATTAATGTAAAGTGACGTAATATAGTCATATACATACCTATTTTTGAGACAGGTTCCAAACCAGGATTTTACCTGTATTTCTTACAATTGGGACATTCGTTTATGAAGACTGCCTAAGTGTTACCTATTACCCTATTTTCAGGCATTTAACATACAGGATTTTTTGTTATAAAGAAGGTATCCAGTTTTTTCCTCATTTATAATTAGTTAAGAAATTAATTTTCTCGTGTCTTTCACAAGTTTGTATTTCTATTTTGCAGATTCTGCAATATTCATAATTGAGGAGACGCTCGTTTTTTTTTTTTTACGGCAATGACCAAAGATGCTTGTGATATGTTTATCAAAGAAATTATATATCATCACTAATATAATCTGAATATACTTGTTCCTTGTGAATTTGAATTATTTTGAATGAGTGTATAAAAATGAAAATGAATAAGTTTTTTCATCTAAACACCTTCCCAAGTGATATATTGTTTAATCTAGGATAAGGCAATAGATAATATGGTTGGGAGATAAATACATTGATTGACTCATTGACCAATATGCGTCTGCTTTATGCGTATGTTATGAAGATTCACTTACCTATTGTGCCTATTGTGATTGATCATTATTCAATTGTCAGCTCTCTCCGTTTTGTATATGGTAAGGAGTCGTATTGCGGGCAAAGTAACGTGGCATCCAAGACGGCAATGAAAAATCCGTCTCCTTCAATGAGTGAATACTTTTAGTGCTACTGCTCCAGCCGATAGACTACCCTTCATCATGACGGTGTTACCTGACGCGCCAAGGATACTATAAACAAATACATGGGAAAACTTAGCCATTTTTATGGTCATTACGTCAAACCTCCCTATCCTTTTCATTATGAACTCTCCAATTATCTGCTGCACGGCGACAAAGAAAGTGAGAGAAAGTGAGGGAGGGAGAGGGAAGGGATGGGGATAGCGGGCGTTCGAATCTGTAAATGACTCCCGTAGACTCATACGACTTTGCCTTTAAAAGTCAAGAGCAAACGCCTTAATTAACACCATTTGACAATCCACTTTATTACCAAAAATTAGGGGGAGGTGTCTTGTACACTATGTCAAAGTACCATTTCGATCAAATAATTAGTTTGAAAGATATTTGAGAAAAACGATGACTCGTTGTCCCTGATTTGCATAGTAGACATATAGTAGAAGAAGCTCTACTCTCCTCTACCTTCGTCTATTTAATTATTGATAAGGTTGTTCGTTCTTTCAGGTCGGTTATCAGAGGTTTCATATTTTCAAATTCATCTTTTGCATTGAGCTTATTGAATTTAACACACATTAGCTTTTGCATATTTGTGTGTGCATACATCCGTTTTGTTCAGTACCCATCAGTGTGACCATTTCATGTATTTCATCGGGAATGCTTGCTGGCTTAGGTCACTGCCACTGCCTGACACCATTTCAATGGATTATTTTTCATTCCATTCTTGTAAAATAGATTATTGGGGCTTTTTCTTCCGTGTATTTAATTACTTTGTATGAATCAGTCTTTATTTTAAAGAAATAAAGATGAGGAATCAAGTAGAAAACGAGCACGGATAAGAAAGTTCAGATGGAGGCAAGTTTGCATATTTTTGTCATCCAGTGTCACACGATGGCTTGTTTCAGAATGAATACGCCAGCTGGAATTTTAGCCCTGGTTAATATTCTGTGCCATTACCGTTCAGCCACTTGTCTGGAAGAAAGTCGAAATATTCACTAAGCTTATGGTAGCGCGTTTGTATCATCTCCATTTTCTGTTGTAGGCTTTTACGTTGCGTTCTTTGAAGTGGAATTCCGTACAAAAAACTTTTTTTTTTCAATCAAACAATATTTAGTCCAGCTTCTTTTCAAGTTTATAGAAATTTTCGTAAGTCTAACTTCACAATAGAAGAGATTCGGTTCTTTATCCTGTAGTACTTAGCTTGCCGTTATTAACTTTCTTTCTTTCTTGAAATGACAAAATAAGTATGTCGTCAACATACCCGAACCATATTACATTGAGTGGATTTTGTTTAATGTTCTGCTTGCAAAAAAAAATCCATGTATTAATTGCTTAAAACTAGATATAACAAGTTACTCACCATCAAACATTTTCATAGTAGAATTTCCCGTTTAATTCACAATTAATGTAGACAAATTTTAATCAGTTCAGTTATAGCATTCTTGGAAAGTGGTATATCCAACTATCTGGTGTCTAAGGCGTCAGATAAAAATTTAAAAGTCATCAGTAGGTACCTTTGTGAGTGATGACACTTCGTCAAAACAAGCAAATTTGGACTAACATTCATAGTACAATATCGCATTTATTTATCAAGAAAACATTCTTCTGTATTAGCATCAGAAATGGTATCACCGTGGGTTAAGACTACCATTCAGGTAAATTTTTGAATTTGGTGTAATGGAACCAAACGAGCTGATAATTGGCTTCGCAAGAAATTATTTTTGTAAGTTTTTATTGCCCAATACGAATACAGTAAGGATGTAGGGTTCACTCAAAACCTTTTTATCAGGTTTACATTTGTATTAATAGTTTTATTAATTTTGCTCATTGAAATTACTGTTTGCATGTCTATGGGATTTTGATGTAGTACTTTGTATATAATTTTGATACTCAAAATATTTACACTTTTCTACATAAACACGTATATTTGAAACTGCTAGTGTACCAGATTTGTCAGCACTCGTCATGTGTATATTTTTGGTCATGAGGTGTGTCTGGATTTTCCATATTGTTATTTTCACAATATTTATTTCACTAGAGGACAAAGCAAAATTCAGCCATAGGCTTAGTGGTAGGGGACTTTAAGCTATGGGGATTAGTTGTTTGTATAATATATATGGGTTGACGAGAAACAAAGGACCTAGAAGATCGGTGACACGTAGGAGTGTAAAAGTATTATTATAGGCGAAATGATGGGTCTGACTGTTTCCAGGTTGTTTAGTCATTAGGAAAGAAGAGATCATAGAAGGTCCGTAAAAGGAGTATGTCAATGAAATGTTAGGAAGGAGGAGGAGGAGGGGCTTTGATATCCAGGAAATCTGACCATACGTGTGAAATAGTCATGTAGTTGTGTTTGTAATGCATTGCTGATGTGATCCTGCGTAGTTTTATGAACTGGCTTATGGTATAGAGGTTTTCTGCTCATGCAGATCATTTACTCTTCAGTAGTGGAATAATGAATGCGACAGTAACTGCTGCGTTGTTGTTGAGTTTGTTTCCCTTTAGCCACCTCTAGCTTGGGGAAACAAGTGCGTGAAATTGAGTGTAGTAGGAAACAATAAGTTCTAATCTTAAAATGTAAGCTCAGGTGAGAATTTTTGGAAATCATTGTGTTGTTGGTATTATAAAAAAAAAGAGGAAAATAATGACATTGTAGGGTGATAAAGTGTGAAAATGAGAGAGAGAGAGAGAGAGAGAGAGAGAGAGAGAGAGAGAGAGAGAGAGAGAGAGAGAGATCGTATATTTTGTAGCTTCGACATTCCGGATCCGAATAGAAATGGAGTTTTTTGTAGGAATAGGAAGCAGACCTCATTGTTGGGAATATATGCTTTTCATAGAAGAAAATTTCTTAGTATTCATGCTTAAAGGGAAATAGTGATGAACATATTAATTAACAGAAGGTGGGATTGAAAGGTGATGAATATACTAGTGAGAGGATTAGTTCTTGGAATTATACCTGGTAAGTTTTTGAAACAATATTACAAATAAGATTTGATGAGTTGGGATCACATTGTTGCTGTGAGCACAATATATATATTTTTGTTATCAAATGAGGGATAACAACATGGAAATGAGAACAGCATGAAAGGAAAAAGAAGAAGAAAAAAGACTGGTCTGAGATAGGGAAGTAGAAATTATATATGATGATTTTTCAAAAGTCTAGGATAAGGTCTTTTTGCTTGCATTGGATGCTGGTAAAATTTCTTTGCATAGGTGCACAAAAGGAAGAGGCGGCATTCTAGAAGTATTTGTCATAATTGTTGTCGCTTATGAGATGTTCCTTTGACTCTTCACTCGTTACATTATCTTACAATTTTGGATGAAATTGTTACATTGCCAGCATTGCTAATCAGTCATACGAGCAGCCGCTTTAATCTCCTCTTCAGTTTAGTTATTTTATGACTTAAGTTCCTCTCTGCAAATGCGTTGTCAGCATCTTGAATTTCACCCAAAGCGTCAACTACGCCAGTGTGTATTTTTAACACTCCGCTCATTGTCTGCAGACTCAATAATAAGATTCTTTTTAGCAGTCTTTTTTCTTCTTCTAGACCCCATCAACGTACGAAGAATTCAGTGTGTCACCACTCACTACCTCCTATCTTATCGATGACCTAATCCTTCACGTCATAAAGCTTTTACAGAAATTGAGCAACATAGTAAATGCTATCCCCATTTATCTTGCAAAGTTTCTCAGACCTCCACATATATTGTGCGTTCGTGCCCCGCCCTGGCACTGTAGTTCTCCCCGCCTTCATGGCACAAAATTTATTATCATAATTAGGTTAACTTCAGCTTTTTACAAGCCACCGTATAGTTTCTAAACACTCGCAAGCATTTTGTGTTAAGCTCTAATGCAGGGACGAAGAGCAGACACGTCCGAGCGCCACTATTCTCACCTGGTCACCTTCACGAATAGATGCAAGGCAACATTGATACTTCACAACCTATTCCTGCGCTCTCATAATTTTGTCCAATGTTTATTACGCATTTTCATATCTTACTCATATTACCATATGCGAACGTAGTCATTTATTTTTTATGGTTATTGTCTGCGTATCTCTGAATAATTTTCCTCGGTTACACCTTACTGGGAAATTGTAACACAGGGAAAGCTCCATACCATTAAAGCTGACGATCGCATCATTCCTTCAGACATGTAGGAGAGTTGTGGTATAACGGAAGTAAGATGAACGGTGATGACGGGAACGAACGGCCTATGAAATCAATCTGCGTTCGGAGCAGATAATCGCCATATTGGGTAACGTCGTGTCTCAATTTCAAAGGACGATCCCATGTCCTAATCATTCTCCGGAATGCCGACATAAAGGGAATAAATTTCAAACTTGTCTCTGGTAAATTATTTTGATTTATTTTGGCTTTGGGTCCAACCGCCACTAGGCCTTTTGTTCCCCGTGACTAACAGTTCGGAATATTTCAGGTACTGGCGTTTTGTAGGTTTTTGGAAATGCTTAGAATTAATGTGATTTTTCTCTTTACCAATAGAAATGGGAGGAAATTGACTTTCATAATGTTGAGAGTTTTTGACGACTCTTACAGTTCTGATGATTATATAAAAACTAGTGAAGTTATCAGGTTTGTCAGCAATTTAAGACAGATAGTAATTGTATAAGATCAGCAGAGCGTAATCGGTCAGTGAGGCATTTTATACTTCGAAGTTATAAAATCATATACAGCCTCGTTCTCGTACATTGTCAACTGTCATTTCAAATATGGTGGGTTTTGGATGAAATCATCCTCATTTTGAAAAATCACAGTAGATGCACGTGACTTCATGATATAAGCAAATACCTCAGGAAAAATAATAAGCAGAAATTCGTATTTACTGGAGTCGGGCAAGATCCTTAATGCCGTGTAGCGACAAAGTTAAAAGGAATATCATTGAATCTTGTTTCATCGAATCAGATATTGGAAATGTTCTAAATTTAAGTCTTGGTTTGTTTAACCTCGATTGCTTGATAATTAAAAAAAGTCGTAGTTAGATATAATCAACAAAATTAATATGTTCAGTTGTATAAATGTTTTTGACTGTATGGCTAAGCTTCCGTTTCTCGTATGGTTAAGTCTGTTTTAGTTTGCGACCGTGTGATCTCCGATTATCCTGGACTGTCTCTTTGATTTTTACCTTTTTGACAATTAACCATGTGGTATTCTTGATCTTTTTGTTTACCTTGTAACTTTCTTTTCAACTATATCTCATTTGTGCCTCGACGATGTCTCATTAAAGGACGAAAGCGCTCGGCTACGAATTTCTGCCTGTTGATTTTTCCTGTGGTGTTCTCTTTTATATATATTTTATATATAATATATATATAATATAACATATATAATAGATATATTAATATATATATATATATATATATATATGTGTTGTGCTTGTGGTGCATATGTGTGTACCTATTATATATGTATACATACATACATCATATTTATATAATATATGTGTGTGTGGTGTGTCTATACATACATACATACCATACATACATATGTATATATATATATATATATATATATATATATATATATATATATATATATATATATATATATATATATATATATTTGTGTGTGTGGTTGCGTGAAATTTTTATCACATCTTGATTTATTAGACGATCATTAAGCTACAAATGTCGTTTAATATCGAATATATATTTCTACATATATATAGTATATATATATATATATATATATATATATATATATATATAGTATATATATGTATTTATGTGTATGTATTTATGTATGTATGTATATCTCATGTATTTGATCATTTTATGATCAGGCTATGGCTTAGTTTCCGTTTGCAGAAGTCCAGTGAAATAATGGAAAATACTGCGAAGACCTGTGATTCACTTGTCTCCCGAATCAATTAAATATCCAAGACATTATTCCTGAAAATTCAAATGAGCACTTGCAGTATTTACTGTTTTCCTTATCACCCTCTGCCCCTAAACACTGCCGAGAGAGTAAACAGATATGGTCATTTGAAAAGGAGAGCGCAGTTTTGCCACCTTTTAATCCCCAAGATCTCTGATAGATATGACACTTTGGAAAATAGGAAGGCAAGGTGTTCAGTGTATCCATTCCATTGAATCCTTCGAGGTGAGCTTTCCTGATCGAGGTTTGTTGGGTGATCGTCTGTCGTCAATTTGCCTTATTTTTTTCAACTTCTGCTCCAGAACCACAAGAATAAATTAAACCAAACTGTGCTTGTAGCGCCCTTGGGGTAAAGAGAATCAAGTTTGTCTAGAATGGGGCTCTAAGCTCCATCCAAGAATAGGTTATTAAATTCTAATGGAAATAAGTGCGGGGGCGGATTTGACAAAATTTTCTGAGCAGCAACTACATGAAATCCTAATGTAAAATAATACAGGTTTGTTCAAAGCCCATGGTCCCTAGGGCTACGAGGTCGCCACAATAATGTCCAACGTTTTGCTTTGTAATAACTAGTAAATATCTAATCATATACATGCAGTTGTAAAAGATGGTTGAAGTGAACACAGGTGTCCCATAGGCCTGTTGTTATGTATTTGTTTGATATATAGCAGGAACAGTCAGAGTATGTGAGGAAAGTGCTTGCTATATTTACATGGGAAGATGTAACGGATACATACTTAATTATATGTATGAATATTATCTTTTGTCTGAATTTCGCTACGTTTGTTTATATTCATTTATATTGTTTCTTACGAACAAACTTATTATTCTCGGTTTAGTTGATGGCTATTATTAGTATGAAACTTTCAAAACGAATATACGACAACCTTAAGCAATGAATTAGTTTCCATTCCACATGCATTATTATTATTATTATTATTATTATTATTATTATTATTATTATTATTATTATTATTATTATTATTATTATTATTATTATTAGTAAAGGATGAAAAATTCTTAGTTTTAAATTTTACTAAAACCTAACAACTTACAGGAACGCCAGTTGCATGAATCAGCTTAAGCGTTAGGATCCTATTAGATTGTTAACTCGCAAGGAAGATTAATAGCTGGCGACGTGAACTTGATCAGAAACTTGGCAGTTGCAGAAGCTAATACGCTCTACAAGTGACTGCTTAGTGTGGAAGGATTGTAGTATTGCTTGTGTGTCAGAATAGACGAGAAAAATGAATCATGGACTCCACCTGTTTTCAAAGTATTGGGATAGGTCTCATGACAGTTGTGGGATCTGGAGTGCTTGCAAAGGTAGTCAATCAGTTTTGTGATGTAGAGAGTTTTGGATTACTCTCTTTGAGAGCAAGCAGCGTAGCCAACACTTGGATTTTTCTTTTATCAGGGTGATATTTCTTTTGTACGTAGGTCATTTCGGAAGAGCGAAGAAGTATGGACTCAAAAACAATTTAGATATTTAAACGCTCTTGTGAGTGTTTATCTTTCTGTAATCTTCCATTAATTAGTATAAGGACCAGATCCCATTAGTTATGCCCACTGACAAATTATGATTCTGAATTAATTTTAGCAATATTTTAATCCATAATTCCAGATAGAAAAGAAATGATATGATATTGAGTTGGAATCGATTTCTTGGACAATTTATTCCCTTGAAGGAAATCATTAGGAGACTGCATACCTCAAAGTATTAACAATTCCTTTCCTAGCTTAAAAAGACATGATTATCAAGTTCAAAACTTAATAGCTTAGTGGTAATGGATGAATTACTTGACGACAACATTCCAGTGTTGTGGCTGCAGATCAGAAATATCTCAGATGGTTGAATAGATTTTGGGTAAAGTAAGCAAATCCACTTGACGAATATAAGTGACAATTATGCAATCTATCCTATTATCCTATATAACCACCTTAATTGATCCCTTTTATCTTTGTATTATTGTAAGTTTAAAAAAAATAATGTCACATCTCAACGGCATATGCAGAATAGTTCGCCCTAAGACATTAAAAATGAGGTATTGATCTGATCCAAATGTTTGGGAATCTGCATCCATAGTGGTCACTTTTATTTTATGATATTTTAGTCAGGATTTGATTGCTCTCGGTTGTACCGGGTATCATTTTCTCATTCCAGCTATTGACTTATCGAGCTGATAGAGAAATTTCCCTACCCGTCAACCAGGTTATAGAATTGTAGTGCTACTTCCTTTATTCTGGGTTCTCTTGAAGTTCAAGGTCGGTTCCTGTCTCCGTCGTCCTTTCACATTGCAGTTTATTCTTATAAATCACCGGATTTGACATATTTGATAGCTAAAGTTCTGCTTTTCTGAACCGCTTAATTCACTAAAGATTTTTTTAGCAAAATTTTTTAGCAAATGCTAATTTCAGTGCGGTCTTTAGACCGAATTTTGTAATGTAATTTGAATAAGGAAGAAAAAGTAACGTTTATTAGAAGTGTATGAATTTGAATACATGCACATACTCTTACGAATTTTTTTTTACCGTCTTTCCCTCTCACCCTATTGTTAACGATACGAGGATCAGTATTTTCTGTTAGCAAGGAAGATGAAAGACATTTTTAATCCATCAAAGCGAGAATTTTAATTACTAGATTCCTTCTCCAGATCCCTTTGGGAATGGTGACGGCCAGGATGATCGCGTTCTGCGTAGTTCTTTCATCTAGTCTGAATATTTCTAGAACTGTTCGCACTGAAATGTAACGTTCTTTCAAGAAAAATGTTTTCTTATTTCTGTTGTCATTTTCTGTCCATAAGAAAAGTTATTCTTGGCTTTTGTGGGTATTTGGTATTGACGGGCAAATATGCTTCTTATCGACAAAACTTTGAAACCATTTTTCCTCATTCACACACACACACACACACACACACATATATTTAATATATATATATAATTATTATATATATATATATATATATATAATACACACTATATATACATATACGGTATATATATGTGTGTGTCTATATATATATATATATATATATATATATATATATACATATACATACATACATACATATTACACATTTAGCTAGGTGGATAGATGATTGTGTATGTTTTTTTTGGGGTGGGGATAGGATTTGGATGGAGAAAAAAAGAGAATGGACAGAAAGATTGATGAGGAAGACCTATGTATGTTTAGACATGGAAGACCGTATGTGTGAATCAAGTGTTTGTGAAAAGTAATATTCACGGGCCATAGAAGTGTCTAGATGAAAATATTATTGTAGAACTGATAAGCTGACAAGATGGAGTGTGCCAAGATATTAACAGTGACTGAGAGCTTTTAAGATGAAGGCACAGCCTGTGTTAGATCATGAAGACATGAAATTGTATGTTCTGTGTCCATACTGTTTAAGTTCTCTAAACATGATGTGATTGACAGTGAAGAGAAACTGCAGAACCTAATGAGACTGAAAGCTTTTGCAAGGCAGAAAAGTTGAGAGTGAATGTAGTCAAGTTTTGAGGGTCAGAGGAATCCAGGAAGATTTGGCATTTATTGCATTGATGACAGGAAGAAAGGCAGTTATGTTTACGTCTTAGAGAGAGAGAGAGAGAGAGAGAGAGAGAGAACTGAAGGACGAAAGAAGAGATAATTAACTGTATGGGTGAACCAATAATTATTGAAACAGTTTGCTTTATGGAAGTGAAGTATAACCATTCAGTGCGAATGAAAGAAAGTAGTTAAAAGTTATTAGGTGCGGTTTTAAGTGAAGCTGAAGCTGTTGAGATGAGTCCCAGTGGAAGTATGGGAAATGAAGGACCTTACTATTTTGGAGGTGTTGGTGGTGTGAGTACAAGTTTGAGAGTACAGACTTAATATCGTAAAAGGGATTTCAGCCTTTTTTGTAGGTGTATGAAGTGTTCGTGTTTTGTAATTTTCTTGTGCGGGGGATTTTCTTTGGAGCTATCTTCTTTGAGAATAAATAGCATTTTGTAGGTCGTCCTTCTTTCCTTTCTTCCCCATAACTATTTTGAAATGAGTCATTCTTCAACCTGAACTATCTCTAAACACAGATCCATCCTTTCACATGTAATAACCATCTCTTTTCACGCCACATATTCTTCTTCTACTCCGTTTGATCCCTAGTCGAGATCGTTGTTTTCAATGAGCATTTTCCTAGCAATTCTATATCACGCCACATGATACACTACACTCGGAACTCATCTCAACAGCTTCAGTTACAATTGAAGCTCACCAACTCTTAACTACTTTCTTTCATTCGCTCTGAATGGTCATACTTCACTTCCATAAAGGAAACTGTCTCAATATGATTACTGCTTTACCTATACTGTTAATTACCTCTTCTTTCAATATAAAATGTGTGTGTGTGTGTGCATGTAATTTTTAGGATATAATATCTAATATGCATAGTCTTTGACTGTAGGAAAAAACTTTTTAATTGTTTATTTATCATGGACAAACTCTAATTGCTTATTAATCCTAGATCTTAGAAAGTAATTAATGTGACGTTCTTTATGTATATTAAAATATGTTTTTGTTACTGTGTGCATAAGTCATTATTTTCTCTTCATGACTTGAAGATGCTTAGAGAGAACAGAATAAGAACATTAAGCGTCATGATAACCATATTAAACGCTAACGAAAAAAAGTATCCTTTTTGTATATTCTGACTTAATTTGGAATCTAATCTGTGGTTAGTGATAAAACGACAGAAAGAGAGAGAGAAAGAAAGAGAGAAAGGGAGGAACTGTTATATAAATGCCAGATTTAGATTGAATGTGCTTTTTGTCAATTCCTGTGACGAGAATTAATTTTGCATTTAAATTCCTGATAAATGAAAACCTTTGCGTGTTCTGCTTGTGAAAAACAGAGGGCGGTGGACGGTTGCTAGAATTGTTTTATTTGTTGAGTCAGAAGCGTTGTGATCATCAAAGCTTGGAAATTGCATCAAGAGGAAGAAGCTAATTCAATATCGTAATAAAGGTTATGCCATTTTATTTTTGTTCTGTCGATTTTTAATAAAATTTGTACTTTTCTGCAGCGAAATATGCTTAATAAATTGGCAACTATCGGTATGATTACGAAAACCTTTGCGAATTTTATTTCTATTTATTATTGGGTAAGATTTAAGTGGATAGCATT
Organism: Macrobrachium nipponense; assembly: GCF_015104395.2. Taxonomy (NCBI): domain Eukaryota; kingdom Metazoa; phylum Arthropoda; class Malacostraca; order Decapoda; family Palaemonidae; genus Macrobrachium; species Macrobrachium nipponense. Next base: position 54,674,810 of record NC_087201.1, on the reverse strand, counting down.
ATTTTATGGGAATATTTATTGGACGTCACTCATTTGTATGGCATACTTTACTTTAGCGTTTGATTGATTGACAGAATTGTAAAAATTGATGGCTTGTCAAAAACTAAAATTCAAACCTTTTGTTATCTAGGAAGTGAATCTCCAAGTCTGTGTTCACACCCAAAATGACACTTTCCCTTAGATGCCTAGATATTTGCATGTGTTTAGCCTTGTCGTTCAATTTTGATATCTTTGATTTCAATTACTTTAAGAACCTGAGTAACTGTAAAAAGAAATTCGGATAATTTTTTAGTATTTGAGTAAAGGTATCGGTGATTTTGAAAGTGGCTATGTTGCGGTCGGGATGATTTATGCTTAAGTCTTGACTGGAGATATAAATGATTCCTTTCACAAAATAGTCTTTTTAATTCACCACACAAAGGTAATAACTTTGAGGGATTCGTTTATCACATTAGGTATTGTTGTATGAATTAATTAGTGTTATATAGTATATTATATATATATATATATATATATATATATATATATATATATATATATATATATATATATATATATATATATATATATGTATATATATATATATATATATATATATATGTGTGTGTGTGGTGTGGTGTGTGGTGTGTTGTGGTGTGTGTGTTTTGTATAATATAAGATATACAGGTAAGGGTTCGTATTTTATCTAGAATATCATATCTTTAAAATCCATTTGTAGTATATTTTGTACGAGGTTGTTGGTATTTACAATTTTGTATCGACGAAAACTTGTTTCTACTTATGCTGAGGTTACTTAAAAAAAAAGTTACTTAAAAAAAAAAAACTCTATACGCTATCCTCGTCTGTTGAATTTGGGTGGCAGCCGATACACATATTTCATAGTTTCAAAATATTTGTTTGTAAAAATGCACAGACGCATGTTTGGGTTTTTCTCTAACTCGTGCGGCATATATTTCGGTTTATAGAAGATAGGAAAGATTTATTATAGATCCTTTATCCCCTCACTCTGTTCACTGTACACTTTAGGCATTACATTTGGTTCTTTGCAGCGTCCCTTCGGCCCCTAGTTGCAACCCCTTTCATTCCTTCTGCTGTAACTCCGCTCACTTTCTTTCTCCATCTTTCTGTCCACCCTCTCCTAACAATTGTGTCATATTGAAACTGCGAGGCTCATCAGGTCAAACCTTTAAAACATTTACTATCAGTTTCCCTTTCAGCGCTAAAAGACCTAATAGGTGGTAGAGCTTGGCTTTTGGCCTAAATTTTAGATTCTATTCCACAGGACCGTTATTAAGCTTTAACGCATGTATTCCATTTCTTGAATTTTATAATGACATTTGTCAGTTGATAAATGATCTAATCGAAGAGGTGCTTACAAATTATGATTCCCTAAGGGTTTAAGTTTTCTAATGGTATAGTAGATTCGAAATGGAACTATATTAGTGTCTTAGCATTTGTGAATTCAAGAACATCACGCGTTTACAAGTGGAAAACACACACACACATATATACATACATATTATATATATATATATATATATATATATATATATATATATATATGTGTGTTGTGTGTGTGTGTGTGTGTGTGTGTATATATATGTATATATATATATATATATATATATATATATATATATATATATATATATATATATATATATATAGGTAGATAGATATGTGTATGAAAATGTTCATTGGTGATATTATTGATTACATAATTTATCTGGCAGCTTATCCTATTCCAGTTGCTACCACTAAGTCCATGGTGTGAATGGTTCCGAGAGAAGAGCAATACTTGTCTCGCTTGATAACCGCTTCGTTTTTATGAAATATTAATTTTCGTTGAATAGTCCCCTTTTCCTTTTTCGAGCGAACGGAGTAGAAATATTTTGCATGAATATTCACATTCACGTTCATGATTTGAATGACTTGATGTATTTCTTGCAATTCGTTAGTGTGATGACTTCTCTTATTATTAATTGTTATGACACTCATGTTTGTATTTCTCTTGCCTGTGAAACGATGCTTAGAGCAAAAATCTCCTGGAGTTCAGTCACTGGTTCCCAAGAGTTGTTTGTCGATAGTAGGTACAATTGACTGAATTGAAACGCTTATTTGATCTACTCTACTACTACATTGGACTTTCTCTAGCAATAAATCTGATTCACAAAAAGTACTTGCATTCAGAAATTGTCTTGGAAGAAAACGACATTGAAATCTGTTTTGGCATTTTCAGCTTTTCAGTTCTTTATTTGCTTTTGCTGAACGTTTGTCCGGTATGGGAGGAAACATCATTTGATTGGGAAAGGACTAATGAAGTTTAATCTTTAAGATAATATCCAGTTGGAATTTAGTGAAAGAAGAGAATAATATCTGAAAAAGTTAATGAAATACATTGACTTATTGAAAGATATTGCTGCATCAGCGGCATTCAACTTGTAAATAGTCTTCTCTATTTTTCTAATAATAGCTTTCTCTCTCCTATTACAACTGGCGAGTATTGCATTGACATTACATACGCAAGTAAGTCATACTTAAATCTAACAAGGTCATTATTGCAATACGGATTTGAATCCATTATGATATTGGAAATATTTGTTTTGCTTTTATCATCTTCTAAGTACGCCCGTGGCAAAGGATATAGTAGTCACTGTTGGTACGTAAGATTTCAATGATCTCTCGACAAGGCATTTATTGATTTTCTTCTTCTTCTTCTTAAGCTTTGTTTTATGTAATAGGCGTACAGCACGATCTGGGATGACAAAGAGACGAACTTCACTTATCCTAGTCATTGGTTATAATCTCATTTTTCGTCCAAAATGTCAGAACCCCTTATTAATTATTCACAATTTCACAATGATTTAACAGATTAGAGGGGGACTGGTTGATATGAAAGGGAGTTCGACATGGTATAAAAGTGTGTTTGAAAAGATACAAATCGAGCTAGTTTAAAATTGATTTCGAAATGGTACGAATGGAGATTGTATAAAAGTGATGTTAATATTTACATGACTGTCAAGCGTCGTTATGGAGAGAGATTTAAGTGAGTATGGACAGGATATTAGATGGTGGTGCAAAGGTGTAGGATAAAAAGAAAATGTTATGCATGGAGTGTTGATTGTTTGAGTATTTGCTGTTTGTAGATGATGAAGGATTTATCCTGTTCCTTAAAAGCGATAGTAAAAGCATGGCTACTGGCAAGGAATATTTAGGAGATTTTTATGAAGGGGTGGCTATTGAATGCTGATATTCATGGCGGGTGCACAGTTTGAAGTTAGTATCACCAACTAAGTGTCCTTTGGCTGGTAAAAGTCTGAGATACCAAAGGTTAATATGGTTTGGATATGTAGAGAGAAAAAAAGGATTAGTAACTGTCAGAAGAGTAGATCTGTTGAAGGCCCTTGGAAATCATAGAAAAAAATGGGTATTGGTGAAGATCTTGAGGCGATAGAAATTGGCAGAAAGAGCGCAGGACTGAAGGTATATTTGTGGAATACTTTAAGCGCATCAAGAGAGGAAAGAGCCATTAGTGTATAAACGTTAAAAGCTTGTTTTAAGTACTATATACCAGCAGGGAGTTTACATTCTTGGCCTTGAGTGAGTACCATGTCAAGCTGGTAGTAGCTGGACTAGGATCCCCAGCTCAGGCTATGAGCACCTACCGCTTTGTATGTTGGCAACTTTTGTAGTAAAGGCTAGATCCACTCTTATAGGAGCATTAGGTGTAGTAATTATCATAGTGTTTATAATTCATAAAAAAATGTGCCATATCATGATCTATATCTTATATGTAGAAATAAGATTTATTTTATGTACGAAACTAAGTGAACTTAAAGGGGAAAGTTTTTACATAAAGTCCAGGACCAAAACGCAAATGGGTTAAAAAATGCCGCATTTCAAATGGTACTCGGGCAGAAGGCATAAATAATGGTGGTATACAACATGCGTGGGTTGATCTGTAGATACACAAGTTTACTGACACATACGGAGAGTTTCAACTACTTTCGAGAATGGTTGCCTCCAAGAAGGGTCAGAAAACTTTCAGAAGTTGCAAAATAGCTTTCTTACATAAAAAAGTAAAAATAATAAGAGTCGTGCATAGGAAAATGTATTAACGATAGAATATACGTAATAATGTTGATAAATGAAATAAGGTTGCTAATAATTCCAATGCTAATATTAGAATCTAAATTGAATAAGGAGAACAATGTATGAGAATTTACGCAAATTTTCCCATCGGTATGAACGTTGGTTAGTGCGCTAGGTGTATTAGCCTACGCTCATAATTAAATAAACGTTTCTAAGTAAATCGGTGAAAACGTGACGTAACTAAGTAAAAATAGATTCATACATTAGGTTAATAAAACTCTTGCTGTTATGTTAGGTTGGTAGGGGTTAATGGAAAGGGTTATTGAATGACGATAGTGAAGGAGGTCCAGTGAGGTTAGTGGCAGGGAGTCCATAAGGTTTGAAATAGTGCTGAGTCGTCTGGGATAGAAATGGCACAAAATCCCCAACTACTCTTATAGGCCTTATTTAAATTAGACTCGTTTTATGCGTTAGAACCTCTTTTAGACTTAGTGCATGGTATACATGATCCTTTCAATTTGTTGTGTACCCCACAGTTCAGCAGCATAAACCGCATTGCTTTTATCAATAGAATGAATTTACTTTCATGTTCCGTGGCCGCTTTTGATTACCATGTGTCAATGACCGAGCTTTTATTCTGATATTTAGTTTACTGAGCGTAAAATAAAAATGGGCTGTATACTTTTAAATTTTTTGTCCTTGGGTGATTGGTTGTGATTCTTAAACCATTAAAGCAATGCGGCTAGGTTTTGATCACAACTTGAAAAGTCTTGCTTGCTAAGAAAGGCTTTAAGATTAGTAACTTCTCGCGATGTTCTCTGAGAAGTTGGCGGCAGTTGTAAGACATCACTAGAAATCACTAGGAAAGTGGATTTATTTTTTAGTTGTGGTAAGAGTATGTAGTATCTCTCAGTGAACTAAATTTTGATTTGAATTTCTATAACTTTTTTGTGTGTGTGTTCACTTACTCTTGCTGTTGAGCTTAATTTAGTTCTTGGAAATATGGAGCATTTTAAGGAGCCACCGATGAAGCTGGTCAAGTCCTTGAATATCTACTGCCATCGCTGGACTTTCACTTAGAAAGCGCTGATAGGGTTGACCCGGGTATGTTTTGGACGTTCAGTGTACAACTTTGTTTTTTAATCAGATAGTGATTTTTTGAAAATGTCATTTGCTTAGTCTTCAGTACGATCGTGATAAATTTACAACGGCAGCGAAAATTTCTGCGTTCTTATTTGCCCATTGTTGAATGTGTTTGAAGTCGTGTTGATAACTATTCTTTGCTGGCTCCATTTTTGAAATACAAGGTTATCTATATCCTTTATTTTATTTATTTCTTTATCTTAGCTGCTGGATTGGATTGAATTATCAATTGTTTACAAGTTTCAACTTATAAGTTGAATTTGTAACTTTTGGCGTTTGGTAAATGAATCAACCGTATGGTCTTACATAAAGTGTAAGCTTAGTGGAAAAATAAATAAAGAACCTGAGAGGATTTCGATGTGAGGGCATCTTTTACACTGAGCCAGAGATGTCTAACGCGACCTCTGTAACATGATCATAATTACTTGCAAAGTTTAGTGATTAATTTTTGTCGCTGTTTTTACTTCCCACACCTAACGAGTCTTAGATTGAAGATAGATGTCATACTGCTCACCCGTATTCTCGTAATTTACCGTCAAACTAAAAATCACGATTTTGCGAAAATACGATGGATATGATGAATAATAGTCGTACACTTGCTCAAATGCTAATTGCTCTCTCTCGCAGTCTTCTTTGCGCTCACCCCTTTCAAAACACACACACACACACACACACACTTTTGTAACCCTGAGTTCTCGGCTTCAGGTAAAGTGAATAAAGACCAGTTCGTAAGTTACGATCTCCAGGATAAGTGATGTGCAGGGTGACTGTTAACTATTTCATTTCGTTATTGGTAGTCATGTGTTGATTTTTAGCCTTCATTTTTTTTCTTCAGCTTGTGCATGACGTTTGTTTAACCATTATTGTAGTCTTTTGGAGAGGTCAACAATACACAAATTTAAATGCTGTTTTATTGCAATGTTGAAATAAATCAAATAGGTAAAATGATCTAATGGAATGATAAGGCATTCAAATGGAAAAATGACCAATTACAGGTTTCACGTTGAGAAAAATTAGTAAAGAATACATCAGTTAATGACGGCATCTTTAGAAGATTTAGAAGTGTGGATAACATTATTCAAGATATAAATATTGTGACTGAAAATGTTGTTGATTCACGTGACGAAATATGAACACGTCGGCGAGTGACTGCTGCTACTTTGAAGTATTTCATTTCTGCGCTTCAGGCTTCGTATTATGATGCTTTCGTATCTGTGAGTTTGTGTTCTCGTAAAATCATCCATTTGTTGTTTATTGATTTGATATTTTTTTTAATTCACGTGAATTGTTCAAGTAACATTCCTATGTGTTAAAGATGTGTAAAGTTAGAAAGTGCAAGTGTAGCGTTCGAGAGAGAGAGAGAGAGAGAGAGAGAGAGAGAGAGAGAGAGAGAGAGAGAGAGAGAGAGAGAGAACGTTTCCTGGCTTGAATATTGAATTGGGGTCACTGAAGTGCTCAAGCTTCGCAACTAATGGAGGTCTAGAAAAAGCATAAATCCCTCACGTAATTGACAGTTACAATATGCACATATCACAGATAAAAGCGATTTTACATATATCCGTACATAATATAGTTTGTTTCTATTATTAGTTAATAGAAGCTTAAAATCAACAAATGATGTTCTCTCCTTTTATCCTTACGTAAAAGATCACATCTCAATTATAACTTCATTCTTACTATAGAGATATTTGTGTATACGGTGTCAAATCTAATTCTTGAATTTATCTTTATAATCATCGGGTGTTTGTAATATATCCAGATGTGATTCTTTTATGCACTAATACTCTTTATACACTAATATTAGTTTCGACTCTAATGATAGTTTGTTAGCGTGACGTGTGAGTACAGTCATCCTTGTTGGAATGACATAATTAGGTATTGTCTTCAAGCATTTACTGATCGGCAAGGATCATTAAGTAGACACATTTTGGAAAATGTAAAATTGCGTCCAAAACTTGAAAAGAACGACTACATTAAAGATTGCTGATTCGTCGCGTTACAAATGAATGTTTAGAACGTTTTAGCGTTGATAGATTGCCACAATACCCGCTGAAAGCTCTTGAGCTGAAGCCATGAAGGAAATATTACAACTATTGTTTGCCATATTGACAACATTTTGGATAAATAGCTATTGATTGTCTGGAAGCGCACGCAGCAAGCATACCCACGTCCCGTGAAAATAGCGCCGTACTACCATTCACCACCGACAATGTAATTTCGCACCACTGCGGTATGCTTCAGTATACAAATTCTTGTTGTGACTCATAACTTCAAATACGATTAATATAATTTTTTTTATGGTGCAGTGACATGTAAATTTTGTGTGGTGAGGTTGCTGTACATCTAATTCAATCGGAGTTGGGGATGAAGTAAATATAATGATAAATGAATTGATTCAGTAAAGTTTCATAAAAAAAAAATGATCGATCTAGACAGAATCAATTTCCTTAGAATAAATCTTGACAAAGGAACCTCGAAATAGTTTCCTAGTGAATTGTTTACTTTGAGTGTGTTTTTATGATGAGTACGTTTCTGTATGATTCAAAGGGTTCGGTTTTTCCATTTAATAGTTTTTATATTAAACCGAAAGTTTCCGCATAAATCTTGTGTTCCGGTTTTATTTTATGGATGTTTTCACTGCCATGATTCTTGGAAAATGAGAATGTGAATTCTCAAAATTCATTTGCTTATATTTTATGTACATTCGCAGGCGTATATACTAGGTAGTTATTTTGACAAGATGATATTTGGATAAAGAAAACTCCAAATATCTATACGCTGTCAGATCGTTTATCGTAGGGGGCATTTGCAAAAGAGGTTTTCTCTAATATTCGTAATGTGTTTCCTTTCCCATTTCTCATCATAATTAGTAAGGAAAATGAGATTTAGCCATTCATCCGCTTTTATTAGTTGTGAGCAAGAATATTAATATATATATATATATATATATATATATATATATATATATATATATATATATAAATATATAGATATATATTATATATATATATATATATATATATATATATATATAACGTATAATTTAGAAATAATACCGAAGGGAATTAAAATTGATAAGTAGTTCGATCCCCTTTCGCGAAAGCCTCGGTTTTTAACATGTGATGAAAATACACACACACACACACACACACACACACACACACACACACACACACATATATATATATATATATATATATATATATATATATATATATATATATATATGTGTGTGTGTTATAAGATATATATATATATATATATATAATATATATATATATATATATATATAATATATATAGAGAAGAGAGAGAGAGAGAGAGAGAGAGAGAGAGAGAGAGAGAGAGAGAGAGAGCACTCAACTTTGTCGCGGAAGAGCAGAATGATATAAAATATAAAGTTATACCCAAAAAAGGAATTAAAATAAGCCACAGTTGTTTTCACTACGTTAAAATCTTACCTCTTTATATCTCGCACCCAATTCGCTAAGACAAGAAACTCGTTAAGCAACTATATGGACAAAGTTGAGCTATTTGGTGGGCTTTAAAGGGGAAAGCCTTCCGTTAACATTGTTTTTATGCTGATACCTGTCATCCCTAGCGGCTACTCATCATATTTCATTTTTTCTCTGCTTAAGTTTGAAAGTTGGAAGCGAAATACCATGACGATGTCTTCCCGTTAGTTTTGAAAATATCTGCTCTGTTTTCCCTTCTGCCAGAGTTTACAGTTTGTCGTGTGCGTGGTCTAATCAGCATTTTTCTATATGGGTGGAAGTTACGCCATTTGGTGGCTGTTACGGAAGATTGTTTCGGTATTTATTTCAAAAGTTGTATAATTCTCCTTTATGATTTTGCTGTATTAGGCTGCAGAAAAATCATGGAATTCTCCATTATGATTTGGCTAAATAATGCTGCTGAAAAATTATATAATTCTCCATTATGATTTTGCTAAATAAGACTGCTGAAAAAATTTTTAATTTTCCATTATGATTTTACTGAATAAGGCTGCTGAAAAATGATATAATTCTCCACTATGATTTTGCTAAATAAGGCTGCTGAAAAATCATATAATTCTCCATTATGATTTTGCTAAAGAAGGCTGCTGAAAAATCATATAATTCTCCATTATGATTTTGCTAAATAAGGCTGCTGAAAAATTGTACAATTCTCCATTATGATTTTGCTGATCAATTCTGCTGAAAAATTATATGTCTCCATCCATTATGATTTTCCTAAATGAAGCTGCTGAAAAATTACATATTCTCCTTCATGGGTTTGCTGAATAAGGCTGATGAAAAATAACACACTTCTCCTTTATGCTTTTGTTAAATGACACTGCTGAAAAATTAAATAATTCTTCATCACGATTTTTCTGAATAAGGCTGCTGAAAAATTATATAATTCCCCATTATGATTTTGCCAAAGGCTGCTGAAAAACTATATGATTCTCCATTCATGATTTTGCTTCATATTCTTGCTGAAGCGTTACCCATTACAAACTGCCTTCTGCGTTAAGAAATCTTTGGTAGTTGTCAGACCTATTAACATTTAAATAGTGATACCCAAGTTAGAGTAAAAAATAGATATTCGAGCATACATATCTCTTTCATTCATTATTTCAGAGGGTGAAAGAAATAGAATGGGCGAGAGAGTTGTTAACTAGGTAAAGCGATGTCTGAGGGGTGCACGAAGAAACTGTGTTTATTTAAACGTACGATGAATGATTTTGTGGACAAAAATGCAGGTAAATCATTCGTCCTCAAAGTTGGAGTCCATTTGGAAGTTAGGTGACTTTCCTTGCTTAACTGAAACTGATGATGACTTGCTCTGATGGTCCTTACTTTTCTCTCTCTTCTCTCTCTCTCTCTCTACACACACACACACACACTATATATAACTATATATTATATATATATATATATATATATATATACATATATATATATATATATATATATATATATACAATATATATATATTGTGTGTGTGTGATATATATAACTCGTAAGATTTTCGCTCCTGGTAAGCTTAAGTTTAATAATGAACAGGAAAGCGAGAAGATCGGAAATAATTTGTTTTTGTTTACGTCAATGTTTCGGCGATCCTTCCCCGTCTTTACAATATTAAAAAATATGCTAAATTAAGCTGATAATCATAGGAAATCTAGTTTTGTAGTATAAGTCATTAACCTACGCGTAAAACAAAAAGACTGCAGAGAGAGAGAGAGAGAGAGAGAGAGAGAGAGAGAGAGAAGAGAGAGAGAGGTATGGTCAATAATCGATGATATTCCATCCGTAAGATCTGAATTTAGCTTCCCTTCACGGGGGCTGAAGTATAATACCTCATCAGGATAAATAGATAATGGGCTCCGCGATGGATGACAGCAACAAAATTTCAATTCTTCTTCTTCCCAAGGCAGACCAACCCAGTAGTGTATATTTTTTGGCATCGGTGGTAAGCATGTCGGTTTTTATTTTTTCTTGTGTTTTGGTAGGCTTCAGTTTGAAACATATTATTTTAATTAATGCGTCAGTGAATGAGGATATTGATTTAAACGTTATAAGGTATTAAAAAATCACGGAAATTCGTACTCAAAAGAAAAATATTGTTTTTGAACTTAATAAGGTAACCACCAAGGTAACATTAAAAAACGCAGATTAGGTTAGCTGTACCATAACTGTATTTAAATGTGATGCAGGTAAGTAAGCGCCACACGGAAGGTCATCTCTTTTCAGCAGCTGTTAAGATATTTGGTTAAATGTAGTCTGAGGCATTGATATTCCTATCTCCTAGAACTACAAACTTAACAGTACTTTTTAATTCGGAAAATTACTGTTGTATTAGCGTATGTGACTATACTTTGCGAAGGTAACATTAAAAAAAAAATTACGGTAAAATAATTCTCCTGTGAATATTTTTCATATTACATCAGAAATCGTTATAAATTTTAATTATTGGGACATTTTGTATGTTGCTGTTATTCATAGAATACGTAGGACAATCGAAAAGTGTGTGTGTGTGTGTGTGTGTGTGTATGTGTATATATATGTATATGTGTGTATGTATAATTATAATAACTTGAGCACGTGATTCATTTATCACACACGGGTAAAAAATAAGAGACGGGGTGTAGGTCCTGACCGGTTTCGACATTATTTCCAAGGCATTAACGAAGGATTGATACGTAGTATTAAAAGTCACACATAATGTCGGAACCGGTCAGGACCTACACACCCCGTCTCTTATTTTTCACCTCTGGTAATGTGATATATATATTATTATATAATATATATATATATATATATATATATATATATATATATGTGTGTGTGTGGTGTGTGTGTGTGTGTGTATGTGTGTTTGTTTGTTTTTATGTGAGTGTGTGGGTTTGTGTGTGTATGTGTGTGTGTGTGTGTGGATGCGTTTGCGTTTGTAGTGGTGTAGTAGACAGTACTGTTACAAACTATTATCGGTTCTCGTAGTCTTAAAACGGACAGCTTAAGTTTGTGTGTGTGTGTGTGTGTGTGTGCGCTAATGTAACTATTAAGATATTTTAAAGAACACGTTTTAGCTGCCACTTAATTTATAAGTTTCTATAGACATTTTTATTGAAGTCGTAATCTGATTTTATCCGCTTGGTATGACGTCACTTGAAGCATTCCAAATATCGCGACTTGATAAAGCGTTCCACATACCCTTCTTGCTCCTCCTTCTTATTCTTGTAACTGAGTATTGTGCATTGTTCTCTTTTTATTTAGCTGCTGTATTTGAATAATAAGCACTCGCTGCACATATTGATTGCATATTATAAGAATTTTTTTTATTTATGTAAACATTACGGTATTTCTATATTTCAACTGTTGGCCAAAGATAAGTCCATGCAATGTGCAATCTAGTTATTTAAGTTGGAAATTCCTTGAGAAACGTCTGGCATGCAGTCCCAGGGCTCGTTAGGTGATAAGGAGGGCGCCAGCTGCAGTTGTCCGATCTCTAAGGACAAGTTCTTAGGTCTTTAACGTCCTTTTAAATGAAATGAGGAAGAGGAGGAGGAAAGCAAGGGCAAGAAGAGAATGAGATGGGGAGGAGAGCGGCCGCCGAGGGTCTCTTTCCCTGTTTTCTTTTTTAAATTCCTACCTTTCTGATTAGTCTCAGCTACGTTTTCATTTCCAGCTGCTACCCAAGACTCGGCTCTACTTCCTAATAGTAGATCATGTTGATGTATTTCAAATGTTGCTCCATTTTTTATTCCTTTCGGTTCCAGCATACAAATTAGGTCTCTCTCTCTCTCTCTCTCTCTCTCTCTCTCTCTCTCTCTCTCTCTCTCTCTCTCTCTCTCTCTCTCTCTCTCTCTCTCTCTCTCTCTCTCTCTCTCCCTTTTTTTGTCAGAATACTAATAGAGTAGTAATTCTGGTAAACATATGAGTAATTTTACCCAGTTGATAATAAGTAGATTTTGTTTTGCTTATTTTAAAACAATATTCCTTTAAAAATATAAATTTTTAGAATGATTTATTTTCGTCCAGTGTATCGTGATTCAATGTAAACTCGAATACCTTTTGATGATTAAAATACTAGAACACTGGAAACAGTACAGACAGAGTAGATGTTATCTGCATCTTATATACCGTCTTTTTTTCCCTTTCTTTCTTTCTTTCCTTTCAAGTTGTAGGTCTTCAATGAGATTTTCATAAACATAAGTTATGCCCTGGCTGCAATGAACCTCGTGAAATTTGTTGTGACCTTTCCGAATAAATAAGCTAGAAAAAAACTTCGTTGGGGGTTAGTGTCGTCAGTGCACCTCGTGCGATTCACTGTAGGGATTAGTTAAGGTTATTTGCAACATGCCTTCAGCCCGTCGCTACAACCCCTCGTTTATTTACTGTACCTCCTTTCAAATTCTCTCTCTTCCATTTTACTTTCCACCCTCTCCTAATAATTGATTCATTGTGCGACTGCGAAATTTTCCTCCAGTCACACCTTTCTAACCTTTTACTGTTAATTTCCGTTTCAGCTCTGAATGACCTCATAAGTCCCAATGCTTGGCCTTGGACCTAAATTCTATATTCAATTCAATTCAAAGCTATAAAGAAATGTAAAATTCTAATCAATTTATGCGGAATTTATTCATTAGACGTCTTTGCGGTTGTCAAAGAATTCACAACATCTCTTGACAAAGAAGTTCATCCATTGGAGGCGACTGCATTCAGAGGTCAAGATGGACAGGCGGCGTCCTTGGCTTCTCTTGATTTTGCGCCTGTCGGTGATTCTTCATCCGAAGGGTAAATTATGGATGGGTGTGCGTTTTTGTGCGCATCCTCCATACGTCAGTCGTTAATCTGGGATTCAGGGGGATTTAAGAGGCCAAAGACCATGAGGAATCGGAGAGGGAGAGGGAGAGGGAGAGTGGTGAAGAGAGTAAGAGCTGGAATGGGGTTCTTGCTGATGCTTCCCAGGGAGCGACTCCATTCTCGTCCACTGTGGCATTGTTCACAAATTTATCTTTGCTTTTCCTTAGTTTGCGCATCATATCTGTGTCAGTTATTTGGTTTATGGTTATTTGGTTCTATGGCTATTACAAGGCTTGACAGAACATCCCTTTTGTATGTGCTTTGAATCAGCAATGAGCCTCTTGATTATCTTAGTTGAGGTATTTCTTAAAAGGTCTAATAAACAGAGAACTTCCGGTAACATTTCATGAGCCTGTTACCCATGGCGTGGCGTGGTAGGTGGTGTGGTTGTTTAGTGCACACAACAGCAGCGTTCCTAATCTATTGAGGTAACCCATTACCTCACTACACAGTAAAGATATCTCATTTTTTCACTCTCAAACTGTTGATGGGTCTTCTGGCAATCATACTATAATGGGCGTAATGTCTGTCTGTCTGTCATTCAATCACGGCCAAACGGCTGGTCAGATGGGCATGAAACTTGGCAGGGTTATGGTGGGAACCCCTACGATGGTTTGTAATGGTGTTTCATCCAACCTACCCCCTTCCTTTGTAGGGGGTGGGGGTGAGAAGGGATTCCCTGAAACGGAGCTGTTTCTGGTCGTGAAACGAGGCTGGTTATTCCCGTAGACTTAGTTACTTTACGATTTTTCATACATAATTTCTGTACAACTTCCCCGGAGAAAGTTGCGAATATTTCAGCTCGGACACAATAGAAGATGAAAATTATCATCAATATCAGCAAGATTTTTTGAATAACTTAAATCCATCGGGACTGCCAGTGCACAAAATAACGTTGAAGAAGTACTGCCCGGTAATGTTGCTTCGGAATTTCGATCCTGCCAATGGACATTGCAACGGAACGAGGTACACCATTATGGAGCTAAACTCCCACATCATCGAAGCAGTGATAGTAACGGGCCGTCACACCGGCAAACGTCTGTTCATCCCCCGGATTCCTCTGATGCCTTCGGACAACCAGTTTCCGTTCCAGTTACGGCGCAGGCAGTTTCCCATCAACCTGGCCTTCTCATTCACTGCAAACAAGTCGCAAGGCCAGACTTTGGATCGTGTTGGTGTGTGTCTGCCGTCAACCATGTTCACGCATGGCCAACTGTATGTGGCGATGAGCAGAGCAACTGACTCTGCCAACTTGAAATTTAAGTTGTGGACAAACTGATAATATTGTGTACAAAGAGGTTCTGTTGTAGGTATGTATAAAAATCGCCCTTATTTTAATATTGCTAAACTCCCACGTCATCGAAGCAGTGATAGCAACGGGCCCTCACACCGGCAAACGTCTGTTCATCCCCCGGATTCCTCTGATGCCTTCAGACAACCAGTTTCCGTTCCAGTTACGGCGCAGGCAGTTTCCCATCAACCTGGCCTTCTCATTCACTGCAAACAAGTCGCAAGGCCAGACTTTGGATTGTATTGTTGTGTCTGCCGTCACCCATGTTCACACATGGCCAACTGTATGTGGCGATGAGCAGAGCAACTGACTCTGCCAACTTGAAATTAAGTTGTGGACAAACTGATAATATTGTGTACAAAGAGGTTGTGTAGTAGGTATGTATAAAAATCACCCTTATTTTAATATTGCTGAACAAATAGTACATATAAATTTTTCACTTCTGCACCCGCATTTTATCACCCATCGTAGATGAGTAAGTTTGCTAGTATCATTAATGTCGGTAGAAGATGCTTTTAAGAGCTGCGTTCCATTGCCTTATTTTATCTGAATTTGAGTTATTTGAGCATTTATTTGCTAATCGACCTACATTATTTGCTTGCTCTGTCTCTCTATCTCTCTCTCTCTAAGAAATGGCGTTCTATCATTTGGAAGTTTGTCAAGTCGTGATTCAAAAGAAAATCTTTAACTTAGCGCTGTAGCAGCAAAACATCTTAAATGCGTAAGAAAACAAGGCGAAAACGGAAGACAGATTGAACTAGAATAATTTTTCACCCCAAATATCTCTCCCAACAAGCGAAAGAATCTCTTCTCCTGAAAATGATTTTATCAGAGAGTCTTGCCTCTTCTCCCTCAGTTACACGGAGTAAAGGGAAAAACGTTCACAGCGGCGCTTGAAAGTGGAGGCCATTATAGAAATTGTTTCTTTTTCTTCTTTTTTTATTAACGATATGGAGATCAAACTCTCCGGCAGCCCTCTGGCTCCAGCCATTGTAATCACAGTGGGAATTATTGATTAAATTTCTCTCTCTCTCTCTCTCTCTCTCTCTCTCCGCTCTCTCTCTCTCGTCTCCTCTCTTCCTTCTCTCTTCTTCTCTCTCTCTCTCTCTCAATTCAGTATTCAGTTATACACCTAATTTCGAATGAGTAATTGATTGACTTTCTAGAAAACACGGCTGACCTTGTTTTGACGGCAGTCTATACATGACTTGCTAACGATCTCTTGGTCGATAGTTTGTCTAATTTGTCTATAATTTGCGATCATCACTTTTCTTCGGTGCCATTCAGCGGTTCGAAAGTAGAAAAGTGGTTTTAACATGTATTTAATTTTTTTTTTTTTTGGGGGGGGGGGGGGGGGGTGTTCAGTGAAGCTCATTTATTTTAGTTTGATGTCCAAGTTTCCTTAATTGCTATTGTTTCTGCCTCTTCTGGTCCTTCCGATCGTTCCCTGATCTTCACTAATTCTCTCATAGTCCTTTCTTCTCCGTGAGAATTTCCTAGCATCCTTAACCTTGGCCTCCTTTTTCGGAGGTCGTCAATTCCTCTCGAACCGATATTATCAAATTTTCTTTTCATCTTTGGCGCTGCATTTAACCTGTGGCCGCACCTTTCTTCAAGAAATACTCTCGCTTTTCATCCAATTAACTCTAGACGCAATGTTTTTCTGGTTGTGGGTTGTGTGTGTGTTTGGGAAGGGGGTGGGGGGTTCGTGGGAAGCGGCATACCTCATAGGGATCTGACTTATTCGCTGTTCATACTCACAGGAATGTTTGGAAATTAACTGGTCATTATTTTTTCGCTGAGGGAGCATATTACTGTTATTTTTTATCCTTATTTATATTTTTGTGAGTTTCAGTTGATGTCTATCACTCTCGATTAGAATAAAAGTTTTTATGCGAGTGGTATATATCATCATGTAAGCCTTTTTAAAGAAATCATCCTCGTTTCTTTTGTCATACTCAGTAAGTGTGAAATCGTTCGCTTCGTGGCGTCAAATTGAATAATCTGCTTTGCATACGGTAATTATAATGTCCCTACTATTTTCGTCACAAATCACATTCCTATTCACTGCTCATAATTTGATACTGCTGTGGTTTCAAGCGTGTGCAATATGATCCGTAATTAAAACCAGAAGGAGATATATAACCTATTGCGCTGTGTAAAGCTTTATATTATTCCGTAGATAACAAATAATCATAAGGAAACGAGTTATATACTAGAATGATTATATGAAGAGTTATATAAAAAATTATTTGATATTCGTTTCATCATTAACCACCACCACCACCACTGGCATTTACTCTCTTTTGATCATTTGCAGGTTCTCCTTTTTTAATATCGATGATAAAGTCTCATTTGTAGCTTAATCTTTCATGATGGAATGGCGTTTGTATTGATATTAGCGTTTAATGAAAGTTGAAGAGAAGGATTAATATTCGTGCTTAACAAAAGTTGAACTGTGAAGTTATTGGAAATTAGATTTCATTCTATTTTTATACGGGTTTACTCAGAAGCAGTAATATTATCTGTAAATTGTTGCTGTAATAGCCAGAGTGTTTGTTTATGGTGATGAGGTTGAACTTCGGTTGTTAAGGCACATGCCCGATCTTTCATTGGAACTTGTACATTTGCCAGGAATTACTGTACTACCTTATTCCAAAAGAATACCTTTCTTTATGCTAAAGGAAAGCCAATATATATATATATATATATATATATCATATATATATCTATATATAAAGATAAATGCCACGAAGGAAAAATAAACGAAGGAGGTCTGCAAGATCTTTCGACTTTAAAAGTCCTTTACTGAGCAGATACTGACATAAATACGAGAAAAGACAATACAAGAAGGTTCGTATAACTGACAGATAGGGATTATAAAGGGATTAGTACCAGAATCCGACACACCTGGAAGATAAGAAACCTTCCCAAACAAGCATCAACAATGGGTGCAATTAAAGGTTTAAGACAATCATCTCAGATACAATTTCCAGACAATTAAAGGATTATAGGTGACAGCTATTCGGAACTTGGTAAACAAAACCATATTCACAATATATGACAGACATACATTACAACAAAATTTAATAACTCTAAGGCAACTGATTTTTATTTAAGTCAGTAATTATATCTTTGAGGTCATTCTTAATAACCAGGTACCATCGATTAAGTTTATTCTAGAATCAGAAAAAGACAATTGCCTCCCTTTCTTAGACGTTTTGATACATAGAGAACCATTTCAATGTAAATTCAGTATTTATAGGAAACCGACTAACAACTTAACTTATGTTCATTTCTTCTCAGGCCACCATCTTAATATAAAAATATCAATTTTTTCCTCTATGTTTTTACGAGCATTGCGAATTGTCAGTCCACAATATTTGGATCAAGAAATTGAATGCATAAGAAAAATAGGGAAAGATTTATGCTATCCTTCACATATATTAGACATTTGTTATAATAAAGCCCACAAAAAGTTTTATACTGTAAATAACACACAGAAAGAAAATTCTAAGAACATTCTCAGTTTGCCTTATTTTAACGGATTTGAAACCATTAAACCATTGTTAGAAGCTTTTAATGTCAACCTTGTTTTTTCTATAATAACACACTAAAAAGAATGTTAATAAAAAATGGCCCCAGAGAAAGCAACAACATAATATATAAAATTCCATGTATGGATTGTCCCTCATTCTATCTCGGACAGTCCAGCAAAGGCTTAGAAGTAAGGCTAAGCCAGCATAAATACTCTGTAAAAACTGGGCAAAAATCTAATGCATTATTCATTCATTTAAGTGAAAACAACCACCGAATTAATTGGATTGATAGTTCAGTAATTGCATGGTCAAGAGATGTCTTATCACGAAATCTTTTAGAATCTGCTTTAATAAGACTTACTTTTCATTGTAATTTCAATGTTAGTCGTGGCCTTTTTCATTTAGACCCTTGTATTTGTAACATGTTTAAGAATGACCTCAAAGATATAATACTGACTAAATAAAAATCAGTTGCCTTAGAGTTATTAAATTTTGTTGTAATGTATGTCTGTCATATATTGTGAATATGGTTTTGTTTACCAAGTTCCGAATAGCTGTCACCTATAATCCTTTAATTGTCTGGAAATTGTATCTGAGATGATTGTCTTAAACCTTTAATTGCACCCATTGTTTATGCTTGTTTGGGAAGGTTTCTTATCTTCCAGGTGTGTCGGATTCTAGGTACTAATCCCTTTATAATCCCTATCTGTCAGTTATACGAACCTTCTTGTATTGTCGTTTCTCATATTTATGTTCAGTATCTGCTCTGTAAAGGACTTTTAAAGTCGAAAGATCTTGCAGACCTCCTTCGTTTATTTTTCCTTCGTGGCATTTATCTTTATTTATGGATTTTATCACGTTCCTAACTTTCGTGATTCAGTTATACATATATATATATATATATATATATATATATATATATATATATATATATATATATATATATATATCGTTTATACATATATATATATATATATATATATATATATATAGTTATTAATCAGGGAAAAAATTCAGCTCTTGTCCTTTGCCAATAAAAGTCGGGGATATCTGTTAGTCAAGTGTCCTAATTTTTTCTCAAACTCTTCTCTCAGTGCACTGACCTCCCCCAGATATTCTGTACTTGTCAGGTTCGTATAGTTTTTGTAACTCAAGAAAGTGAGAGGCATTTAGTCTGGAATGCAACCCCCACACAACGGAAATCACTATGATTCTTCCATGCACTGCGATATTGCCTGAACTTCTGCTGGTTAAGAATTTGAAACTTTTCTTAACTCTGTTTCCTCAATGTCTTACAAGTTAACCTCACTTTCGTTTATGTTCCAGTTTCTCCTCTTGAACTCTCAAAGTTTTTCAGTTGTTTCCTGTTGTTATTATTCCCAATCAGCACTGTAACAAATGCAAACATGAGCCATTTCAAATTCCATTCATAACCCATTTTTTTTCCCATAACTATCTTTGAACTTCTCCTGGCCTTACTATTCTCGCATCACTTCTTCCATTATGTTGAAGTATACGTGCCTTTGAGTGCAATATATTATATATATATATATATATATATATATATATATATATATAAAATGTCATGTGTGTATGTGCGTTTGTGTGTGTGTGTGTGTGGTTGGTGTGCTTGTGTGTTCACGAGGAGTTTCTGTTAAATAACGAGACTGATTAAATCACTCACCTTTAATTATAGGTATTACAAATTTAATGTTAGTCCCCCTCAATATACTCCCCATTTGCATTACATACATTGCTGCAGTTTTCTTTTCCACTAGTCGAAGGCATGCTGGAGGAGGAAATCAATTTCGTTTTCTTATTCTTATTAACATTTGGGAAAATATAAAAGTCGCACGGTGCTAAATCTGGCGAATATGTAGAACGATCAAGTGTGGTCATGTGCTTGGCGATCAAAACCTGCTGTACACAAAGTGCTGCGTCAAATTGCTGCAGAATGGCAGCAAAACATTCCTTGCGATTTTCTTTTTGCTTTTATTTGAGAACCTTTGGGACTGTCTTTGCACAAAGCTTCTTCATGTTAAGAGCCTCGCGAAAAATTATCCATGCAGAACGTTTGTCAATGTTCACAGATTCAGCTTATCATGCGGACTAAGTCGGCAGTCTTTTCGGACAATCTGACTGATTTTTTCCTACAATTTCTTTGGTTCTTGAAGTGCAAGGTCTTCCAGGGCGTTCATCATCTCTGACAATCTCACGTCCCTCGCTGAATTTTTTGTGCCACTCAGACACGCGCATGAGACAGCCAATCATTCCCATAAGCTGCACGAAGCATATGAATGCAATTTGTTGGTGCTTTGTGCAATTATACTAAACATTTCAAATTGACACGTTGTTCAACTTTTAATATTCGCGTTTTTAGGTTATTCACAGTCTACTGAACGCCATAGAGTGTTGCTGCTCGTCATACAGGTTCAGACATGTTCAAGATCACCCCTCATCTAGTTATGACCGGTTCTGAGTTCCTTGTTTACTATAGCTGGTTCACTTAAGGTAGATTCTTGGATGAGCCCTATGCTTACGAAACAAACGTCTCGCAGGCGTAGGGCTCACCCAAGAAGCTACCTTAAGTGCACCAGCTATAAGTGGAATCACAGTCTCGTTATTTAAAAGACATACCTTTTATGTATGTATGTATGTATGTATGTAGGTTTAATGCATATTTGAAGCGTAATATTTTTGAACAAAAAGATCTCGGTGTGGTTGAAAAAAAATATATATATACATACATACATACATGCATACATATATATCTATGTATGTATTTGTATAGTTACACGTAGGCTATATATGTGTATATTTTTATTTATATTGCTAGTTTTTTTCTAATCGGGGTTCGTCATCTTGCCTCTTTAGAATATCTCCATATTTGTCTTTTCTGCCTACGGGTACTCTTGTTGGGTTATGAATAAAACATGAAAAACAATGAATATGCAATAGACACGCTACGCTGTGGAAGTGTGGTTTGCAAGTTAAAGGACCCTTTGGCTTGTCCCATGAGGACGTGTTCACATTTTACAAAGAAAATAAATAAATTCGTCTTTTCCTCTGCGTACCGGCTCCTATGCTGTACTACATCCTTAGTTATGACGACTGCTAGTCATCATTTTCATCATATATACTTATTTCATTATCATATAAAACTCTCTCTTCTATATTTGATTATTTAGGATGACTCTGAATGAGAGGAAAAAAAAGATAGTAAAAGACATGTAGACAGGTACCAAGAAAGTCCTACACTAGATTTCATAATCATTCGTCCATAATTAGTTTTTACCAGTTCATGCATATACATAGGGAATTAGTTGCACTACCTCCAGCATCCTCAGGACCATGGTGAAGCTCACATCTCCCAATGTTCGCAACCCCAACTGTATCAGTTTCTGTCGTAGGGGTATCTTTTTATGATGCAGGTTACGAGCCCACACCAAACCCTCCCCATTTATACGATAGGCTTGGGACCGGCATGGCAATAAGTAGTCATGGCTGGGTTATCAGCCTTATGCCACTGGCCAGTGGCGGGAAGATAAAGTAAGTAAAGTAAGTAACCTCCAGCATTTGAATAGGAAAGGTAGAACCTTTAAATGAATATTTGGATAATGAATGAAACCAATAATATCGCAATGAATAAGTTTCAGTCTGAGGGTAGATACGAAATAAGAAAGGAAGAATGTATATTTATCCTTTCAGTAAATAAAAACAGTCCGTGGAAATTACAGTAATCATGTAAAACAAGACTGAAGTATTATGCGGTAGGAAAATATGGGTGGCATATGGGTGATTAGTTTTTAGTATTTTGTAACAGGACGATACATTTTCATAAATATTCTGCATCATTTGAATATCAGATGTGAGATTTATTCAGATGCAAAGTACTTTAGCATCGTAATATTTTTTATAATTGGAGATCACAGTTGTTATGTTGTAATTTTTCATATACAAATTAAGAGCTAAACGTAACAAAAATTATTGCGTAACGACGCTTCAAGAAAGAGCGCTTGAGTATAAATGCAGAGTGAGATGGGATGCTTAAGTGAAGGATTACATAAATGGGGATTGTCACCAGCAAAGAGACGGGGCTGAGAAAATGCTTAGTCGTGTCCAGCTCT
Source organism: Macrobrachium nipponense (assembly GCF_015104395.2). Lineage (NCBI taxonomy): Eukaryota > Metazoa > Arthropoda > Malacostraca > Decapoda > Palaemonidae > Macrobrachium > Macrobrachium nipponense. The sequence continues at coordinate 54,652,271 of NC_087201.1, read as the reverse complement.
ACAAGAGGGATTAAGTAGGTTGCAAGAGCAGAGTGAGAGGGGAAGGGTCTTAAGTAGTGGATGTACATGGGTGAAGTAGAGCAATTGGTTTAGGGGGAAAAAGGAGCCTTATAGAAGGAAAATAATGGAAGGAACAAATGTACGTGTGGCTGTAGAATAAAAGGTGCACATGTAAAAAATATATAAATAAATAAATAGTAATATCCGCAGTGTCGATGTTATGAGTATTTTTGAAGAGTTGTTGAATGTGAAAATGAAGTAGTCAGATTTTCATGATGACAAGCTTTGAGGATGTCACCGTCGATTTGCAAATGATTGTGTAAGGAATTTGCTGAAGAACAACAGGCGAGATGTTGCTACCAGGTGGCGATTATGTAACTGAGTGGCTGGCTAGGTGTGGCTGCAGGAAGGAAAAGTTAAGCATACCATAGTTTAACCAGACCACTCGTTCACTCTCGACGTGGTTCTGAAGTCACGTAAAGCCGTTCGTCCCTTTGCTGAATAACCTCTGGTTCCATGCAACGTAAAAACACCATGCAAACAAACAAACAAAACATCTCTCCTAGGGCTGGCCAGAAGGATTTGATTTTTTTTTACATTGCTAAGAACTAGTTGGTTACTTAGCAACGGGACCTACAGTTTATTGTGGGATCCGAACCACATTATATCGAGAAATGGATTTCTAATCACAAGAAATAAATTCCTCTTGTTCCGCATTGGCAGCAGCAGGGACCGAACTCGGGCTACCAGATTGCTAGGCGGGTACGCAATCGTTTCATTACATAAGGGAAAAGTTACAGGGGTCAGTGTAAGATTTATAGTTGTAGGTAAAGGTTGAGGAAGTGCCAGATAACCTGAGCATTGAAAAGGAAAAGGGGTTTGTAGAACAAACATAAGAAAGAACAGCTGAAAGTATTTTCAGGGTAAAAAATCAAATAAAAAATTGAATTTATGGATCTGGAAAAATATCCCGGAATGAAAATAGATTTTGTGTGGAAAGTATTGAAGTGTACGATGAAGGCACTATTTTGCTGAAGGCAGTTCGATTTAATAAAATAAAAGGAATTTTGTGTGAATATAAGTGGATTTAGATAGCAGGGATTTATTTTGTGTAGAATGTTCTTTTGAATCCTGCTAGTCGTCGAATTCTGCTATGGTTGGAATGACGTGGGAATCATGGAAAGGCTTCGAGGTGTGGAATCGAAGTTGCTGGAGGAAAGTAGGAGTTCCAGAATGACGGGAGCAGAATTTTGGGACAAGAAAAGTATTCGTGAATGGAGTGAGGAGTGGTTGATGCTTTTATGTGTAACGAGGAATTGTGAAAGAATTTGCAAGAGGTGAATCACCGAATGATGGAAAGAGAAAGGTCGTAGAAGAATAAGGAAAAAATTAAAAAATCTATGTTGGATAATCCCTTTCAGCCTTCTAATAATAATATTCAAGTTTTACAGTAGGCAGCAGACACCGATATATTATGAAACTTCTTTGAACACAGCCTGAAAGTCCTTCCAAGAATGTCGGTATCCTAAATTGGGTTTCCTTTTTTCTGGTTGCTTTCCTTCGCTGACGTTTCATTTGATTACCGAGTCGTTTTGAGGTTTTTATCTCTCTCTCTCTCTCTCTCTCTCTCTCTCTCTCTCTCTCTCTCACATCGAAATAAGTTTGCCGCCAAAAACTGACTTTGATCAGCTGCAGAGTGCTTCAGCACGTTTTGATTAATTTGACAAATTGAGAATCCAGTAAACTGTCCCATAATACTTTTAATTAATTCGTTTGTATGTAAATAATCGCATGGCTTCATAGAAAGTTAACTGATTCAGTGGCTGTCGGAAATTAAAGGAAAAGACGTATCATGTATTGATGTATACAACTTGAAAGTATTAGTTTTTTTCTTCAATGGACCTCTTTAACTGTACCTCAGTTATCAGTTGAAATGAAGTTTACTTCTCGGGAAGGGTTAATGCTTCCATTTGTAAAAATAACTGCAGGGATCGTGAGAATGCGGACTGTGAGAAAAATAATATATGAATTGAGAGAGAGAGAGAGAGAGAGAGAGAGAGACGACGAGAAGAGAGAGAGAGAAGAGAGAGAGGAGGGGAGAGAGAGAGAGAGAGAGAGAGGGTGGGGGTGGGGGTGGATCGTGTCCTTGGTTTTTAGAAAGGGCCTCTCAACCTCGAAACTGGGATGGGTTTTCATGTTTAGGCGCCTCTCAGGATAAATAGATTATTTATTTACCGATCAGGAGGGTGTTTTGATTTTTCTGATTGTTCGTGAGTGGGCTCAAACCGCGAGTACGTCGGTTTGAGTAAGGTTGTTTGTTATGTTTAAGTAAACGTGGGTCGTTCGTGGTATGCATACAATTGATAATTATCTAATCCTTACATGAGTGCCAAGACACTCAAGCCTATATCATACTACTGATCTTGTGCCACGTTTACATTCCATGATGAATTTCAGTGAGTGTTTGATGCTTTGAATAGATATCTCATTCACATGGAAAGCTTTTCGTTCTTAAGACGTCTATATCTTCAGATTCTTTGTTAGTAATACTTGTTACCAAGAGTTAATTATTAATTTATTTTACTCTCTGAACTCTTTGTTTTGTGTACTAGATGTCAGCCGCTATTTTCAGATTTTATAAAACAAACATAATGGCGCCCAATTACCTTTTCCGGTTTCTTAACAGCAATGGTCGGAATGACGTTTATGAGACTTTTCCCCCAAGAATCGTGGGAGGATTTCCTGCATGGCTGTCGTCCGTGAGCGCAAGATTTTCTAAATGAATTTCCGCTGTCTTATTATGCCAGTACGTTTTACTTGTGGCATCCTTATGAGACTTATGTTGTGAAGATATCGTTATTGACTAAACAAGAGGAGAATTATCACCATGTTTTTTTTTTTCCATATTATATGAATATGTTATAATAATTTTATGTCTTTATTATTTTGCTTAATACCTCTATTCTGGCACCATTTGAATACTTTCCTTGTTAACACACTGTAGTCTGCGGAAGCTTGCTCAGTATTCGGAAACGCCTTGTGTCCTGCTCTTTGACATACGTAAAAACTTGCACATCATGAAAATCATGTTTAGAAGCATTTTTATGAAATGGTGTATAAATGCTGAGTATTAAAAGATCAGAATAATTGATGGCTCATTGTTATGAGTAGAATATTTGTTCTTGTTGTAAGCGACGACTTAGAGGATTTTAGAACGGACCGCAGGTACACTGAGACCGTGGCTCAGAATATTGCAATAGATGTTAGGTGTTCGTCTGTATCGAGAAAATGTAATGTTTAAAAATTTAATTTGTTGTCTAGTTTATTTCGTCCATTTTGTGTATTATTAAAGGGGAAATTGTAAATGATTGAATGCGATAACTAATATAAATTATTTAGTCAAGAGTATTTTTTTTCTCTAGGTATTCCAGAGAATTACATAACATAAGTTTCCTCACATTAGTACATGAATTGTAATTTTACTTTTTGAGATACATAAACCGTACTTCGCGGAAATAACTTGGTATCATATTAATAAGTAGAACCTCGCATTGAATATTAACATCTGAGTACAGAATGTTATCTGGATATGAGTTCACAAAAGATGCACGTGGATATTAATGAACAAATAAGTTAACGATACTTCTGTCATGGAACTATCAAGAACACAAATAGAACTGACTTTTCGAAATGTTGTTCTGGACGTGTGAAGCAGTAAAACAACAAGAAGGACAACAATAATAATAATAATAATAATAGGTCTGTGTGAAAGTATATGTATTTCTCAATGGTAACATGACTTGTACAATTTGGCCCATTTTTTAAAACAATGTTTTCCCGCTGATATGTGGAATGATGTGCATTGCTCGTCACTATTTATGAAGAGCCTTTATAAAACCAGTATTATCTTGTACCTGCGTAAGATTTTGTCTTTTGACGATATTGTATTCATTCGCAAAGATCCTTGATTATTGTCCTTGTGTAGAGCACACACACACACACGGACAATAATCATGGATCTTTGCGAATTAATAAAATATCGTCAAAAGACAAAATATGCGGTTACCTGAGAAAACTGGTTATATATACGACTATGTGCGCGCTCGTGTATATATATATATCGTCAAAAGACAAAATATGCGGTTACCTGAGAAAACTGGTTATATATACGAGTATGTGCGCGCTCATGTATATATATATATATATATATATATATATACTATATATATATATATATATATATATATATATATATGTATATATATATATGTGTGTGTGTGTGTTTGTGTGTGTGCATATGTGTATGTGTGTGTGTGTGTGTATATATATATATATATATATATATATATATATATAATGTTGCGGCTGTTTGTAATTATTCACTATTCATCATCCAATGAAATTGAGAAAACTTGCAGCAGTTCGAGCCCAGAGGAAGATCCCCTGAAGGGAGGGTGGAGGAGACATGTGAAACATCATGAATCACATTCCATTTTGCGGGGAAGCTTTTCTTTACTTGACCGTAATTTATGGTTTCCTCTCCCATCGGATACGGATTTAGCCAGAATTAATATTAGTTCGCTGTATGTCATTTTGACGTGTTTATGTGAACGCTTCCCATAAGAGCAATGCCATTTTTCATTCTGACAAAAGGAAATCTTCGGGAAAACGCTGCTGTTTTTTCTTCGGGAGATGTGTGTTCCTTTTTTCAATTCAGTCCTTTCCAAAGGTTTTATGTAAATGAAAATTTTCTTCCCTCCAGAATGAAGACGCTAAGATTTGTATAGATTTTGACAACATTATTTTGAAATTAAAGTTGAAATAGCCATTTCTGTCGAATCGTTTTGGAAATGCAGTCATAAAATTTGAAGTCAATTTGCACAAAGTGATTAGCGTAAAAAAGGGTAAGAGAAAGCATTTGATTTTTTTTTCTTTTGGGTACTCAATCATGAGGCAAACTTGATTCAGCGCTCAGTTAGACATTGATTTCAGCCTCTGACAGTTAATTTTGTAACTGAATTTTGTGATATTTAGTGAATCATGTTAGCTCTTAATAAGGCAACAATAATTAGAACCCTTGGTAAACGTTATAAACTGCTGATTTCGTTGTAAAGCAAAGTCAAGAAACAGAGATTCTATTTACTCCGTACATTTTAAGACAATGCTTCTTTGTGCCATTAATGAGTACACTTCGGAAAAAGTTAAAGAAGAGTTTGACAACTTTACTATATTTTTTAAGCCTAATGGATACATCTTAGCCCACGGATAGATAATAGATGGTCGTGTATGTGTCAGAGATGTAACGGATAGTCGTATCCGCAGATTATCGACGTTTTGTATAAATCCGGATCAGCATTGACAATTTCTTAACATCCGCATTCACAGTTTGAGGAAGCGGATCTGCAGATATCACCCCCTACTCACTGTTCAGTAATTCATAATCTTACATTGTAGCTAAAAGAAGTTTTTTTTTTTTTTGCTAAATGTGGCTTTTACACTTTATTACGCAGATTACTTGATACACAATTACACATTTCATACAATGTATACTGTATAAGTAGCTCTGTTATAGCATGTTTGTTTTATAACATATATTTTTGAAAGCATATAGTTTTAGTAATTTCATATGATTTATAGCAGTTATAATCATAATGGCAGGGTATGCAGTGTTCAGGAAACTCACAATTTTGAATTATGTGGCTGAAAGTCGTCCTTAACAATTAAAAGTATATCAATTATTTTAGCTTTACAAAATATCCGCATCCGCGAGGGTATTGTCATCAAATATCCTCAACCACAAATTTAAAAGATTGATATTGGCATCTACATCCGCATCGGCCAATTTAAAAAATTTATATCCGCATCAACAAATCCAATTTTCAGACATCCGATACATCTCTAGTGTGTGTGTGTGTGTGTGTGTGTGTGTGGTGTGTGTGTGTGTCCTCGCATTATGTTCAGGAGGCCAAAGCCCCTGAGACATTCAAGGTTGAGGGCGTGGTTGGAAAAATGAAGTCAGTAAAGAGGTGGAAGGGGCAGTCGATGTACTGCTCGGAACATCCACCAGCAACAGGAAGGTATTGTGAATTTGATTATTTAGTTTCTCTTTTATTATTGGTATTATGATAATTGAGTTGTCTGTTTCTCTTAGTATGTTACCAGAGATTAGTTGTCAGTGCTTGATTAGGAAGGTGAAACTGATGTTTTTAATAATTTTAAAGTTTATTTTATTATATGAGGATAGAATGAGACGTGGTTTAGGACTATTTGATCATGTTTGTATGAATTCTAAAGTTGTTTTTACTTAAAGACAGAAATTAATTTTATTAAACGGATTTTGAAAGGTTCCAGATATATTTATGAAGTGTCAACAGTAATGCAGCCCTGCATTGTACTCTACAGAGATAAATTAGTGCAAATCGTCTGTGAGAAACATTTTTAAGAAATGTAGGAGCCATTCCTTTTTCTTATATAACATTATAGTTAGCAAAAGTGTGGAAGATCACTTCGATTTGTTTTAGCTCCTTGTCAGGCCATAGCAACTTGACATTGTTCTTAAACTGAGAATTGTTTGTTCAAGCTTCTATTTTTCGTAGTTTGTCTGACCATTAAATATTTTATTCGGGAATCACCTTCATATGATAGATTTTGTAACCACATATATTTGTCGTAGTTACATTCATATATGAAAGGTTTTACACCACAATATTCTAATTTTAGATATATTCTTCCGTGTATTCCTGTTTCTTAGTCGATTACTAGATTTATTACGCTCTCTCTCTCTCTCTCTCTCTCTCTCTCTCTCTCTCTCTCTCTCTCTCTCTCTCTCTCTCTCTCTCCACATTCACAATTCACTAAGTCACTTCCTTGTCGACTTCTGTAAAGCTTATATTTTGATCAGCCATCATAATAATTGTTTAAAATAATTTTTTGTCAGATAAACATGTAAAACAATATTGTGCTAAAGAATCCTGAAAACAATATTTTTGTGAGTTTAATAATGTAAATACATGTCCATTCTATTTCTTCAAGGTAACTATTTTGGTTTAGTACTTTTCAGACAGTCTGAATATTCTTCTTATTGTGCAAGAACGCTTTTTCATGTTTTATGTTAGAAATGTGGGAGTTTTCTTCAGTAATGCATTTACTTTTCTCGATTACGGAGACCATTCCCCGCGACATTCTCGAATCATTTCATAATCCACATCTCCTCCAAAATGACTTCTTCAGTTCCCACCTTCTCTTTGGGACCGAGGATTTCTCTTGAAGTGGTCCCATTAACTTTGAGATCATTGGCGTCAACATTCAAAATTTTGGCTTCGGGGTCTTATAGATATCCACGAGCGTTTTCATTTGGTAAATCTATTTACTATTTTTGTTCATTCGTATTTCTATTATCCTTTCTGAAAGTGTTTTGCATACTATAGTTTATTATTACCTGTTAAGATATCTAAAGGTATTTTTATTCTCTCTCTCTCTCTCTCTCTCTCTCTCTCTCTCTCTCTCTCTCTCTCTCTCTCTCTCAGACACACATTATGGTTTCTGTGGAAGTCAGTTATTTTTAGTTTTTGGTTATCCAAATGCGTATTTCAGTAGTCATATCAAGTTATTTTCAAGTCATGTATTGCATGACGTTTATAGATTATCTTCATATGCTATTGTAAAAAATGAAATTGTTAGTATCATCATCATGCTGCATGTTCATTGCTAACCATTCAATCCATAAGTATTCCATCCACCCTCAGTGGCATCTTCTCACCAAACAAAATATGAGATGTATATTTGATGATATAAGGCGTCTTCAATCAGTTTATCTTATCAGAAAGTTGTCTCATGCAATGTGATGTCCTATAGTTACGCACACACATACACATGCTTTATTGTTGTCTAGTTTAAGGTGGCCTTGTGCCAGGGCAGATCCTTGTTCTTGGGCACCCCGTTATTGTCTTGTTTCCTTTGCGAGTGAGACCGTAACATTCAGCAGATATACTCGCAGTCTCGGGTTATAAATTTCATGATAGATCACATTTTCTAGATGGAGTTGATAAAATTTTAAAAAGTGGTTTAGTAAAGAAAAGGTGGTGTGTGTCCTCTCTGCCAGGAGTCTCTTATTGGTGAGTCGTCTCCTCAAACGATAGTCTTCATCCGATGGGCTCTTTCCTAATTGTCAAAAATAACCCGTTAAAAGTACAGTTTTTTTTATAGGAAGAATAGCTTATCGATTTATGAAACTAAAATACCATTTTCTGCACGCGCTAATGTAATGAAGAAATTTCTTCCACGAAATTTGAAGTATTTTCCAAACTGAATTGAAATAATTTTAAATAGCTATAGTATCTGCATATTTCTTCTGTGATTGAAAGTTTTATTATGATGTGAAGACTTTGTGAAACAAAAATAGCATTTTTTCACGTGGTGATATTTTGAAGAAAATCCTTGCACAAAATATCCAAATGCTATAGCAAAATTAATTTAAATAGTAGTTGCCAAAGCCATCAGTTATTAAATCTTCTCCTGTGATGTATTTTACCGAGGAAAACAGTATCAGATCACAGAAAACAATGAAAAGTTAATTTACTACTTACGTGTGCATAAAAAATTATTTATTTTTATTTGTTACCTCATAGGTAGTGTTACTAGGACTCTCCATTACTTTGAAGCCTTAAAGATGACTGTATAGTCAAATTCAAAGGTCATCTTTTTTAATGGTAACATGGTAATATATATATATATGCAGAAGCCAGGTACTATGTCGTACCTCTAAGTAAATGGGGATACAATCCACAATGAAGTAAATTCCTCTTGTAGTTTAAAATATATATTACTTGTATAGGATTAAAGCTTTCGACCATCAACTGTGGTCTTGTTCACTAAAGGTCTTTAGTGAACAAGACCACAGTTGATGGTCGAAAGCTTTAATCCTATACAAGTAATAATATATTTTAAACTACAAGAAGAATTTACTTCATTGTGGATTGTATCCCCATATATTATATATATATATATATATATATATATATATATATATATATATATATATATATATATATATATATATATATATATATATATATGTATGTGTGTGTGTGTGTGCACATATACATATATCTGTGTGTGTGTATTTATATATCGAAAATCAATTTGATTTTTTAGTTGAGAAACGCAGAATCATACGTATTATCGCCAGTATAGTAATTACAGAATGTGGTTCAGTAGTTGTACAAAGACTCGCAGAGACGAGTTACTCTGGATATTTAATGGATTTCAGCGTTCGCCGCAGAGTTATCGCGTTCATTTGGAGGATATCTAATGGCTAACAGGTATCTGAAGTGTATGGATCTGGAATGAACACAGTTCGAGAGTCCTTCAACGAATACCCGGTATCCTAAATTGGGTTCCCACTGATTGGAAGAGGAAGGATCTTCACAAGTGTTTTCATTATTCCCATCATTGCTGGACGCTTTCCCTCGTTGACATTCATTCAGTTGCCTTAGTCATTTGTGCTCTCTCTCTCTCTCTCTCTCTCTCTCTCTCTCTCTCTCTCTCTCTCTCTCTCTCTCTCTCAGCTCAGATTGGTTTGGTTTATCAGACTCGGACGATACGAAATTGAGTGATTATTACTGATATGGAATGTATTTAATTTTAATTAGTAGTTTTATGTGTTTTTCTAATTTAAGTTATAGTCTTGTTTGTCATATATACACTCTTTGACCTTGGCATCTGTCAGGAAATCACCATTGCATATCACAGAACAATAAAAGCGATGGTAATATTACTGTGCAGTAGACAACGATGATATCAAATAATGATAAGTTCACTACTGTTCATGTATCAAATGGTGACGTCGGTGTAAAAGGAAAAGAAAACTTCGGATAATGATATCACATTTTATTGTAACCAGATATTGATAAGGTGGACCAGAAAGGAAGCAGTTCTCCCGCTTTGGAATTTGCATTTATTAATTAATTAATTTATTTATTTTTTTGGTGGGGAAGGTTAAATTTGAAATATCTCAAATTAATTTTTGAAATAGTTAATGTGCAAAAGTACATAAATATAGATAACCATCTGACAGTCATGCTTTATTAATATCCTAGCAGTATGCGTATATAATGTACATATTTCTTAAATTTAATTTCTTCTGGACTGTTTTTATATTCTGATTAGTAGTAGAAGTAGTGCTAAATAAAGTTTACCAGTGCGTATTAAAATTTTGTATCCACGCACATGTTACACACACATACATCTTTACATATGCGTGTTAGTGTATATAGTATGTAAAATGTGTGCATACATATATTACTAATTGTATATTTAGTAAAACTAACCATTCAAACTGTGATCTGCCCTCCAGGGGAGATACTTTTTATTTTAGCCGATTGGGACTGTCGTCGAAGGACCCAATATGGTGAAGATTCGTGGAAGATGATAACCTTGATTTTTTTTCGACTTGTCAAATTTCGCTTGTTTTTCATTTTTCTCTTGGATGCCTTTATTTCCAATTTTTGAAGTTTTAACAGTGCTAGCAATTATATTGCATTTAAGATCTTTTTTAAACTAGTGTAGGCTTGGTGATGGCCACGAATTAATGGCTGAAACAGCTGCAGGCACTGAAACCTTAATTGTCATCAGTTTCTTTAGATTCTGATCCCAAAGGATAACAGAGGGTTTAAGAAAATAGAGGCAGGTTTTCTTGAAATAAATTCCCTCTACTATATATAGATAATTATATATATATATTATATATATTATATCATATTAATATATGATATATACTATATTAATACATATACTATATATATATAATTATACATATTATATATATATAATATATACAATATAAATATATATATAGACCGCTAGATAGATAGATAAGAATAAATTTAAGAATTTAAAAGTTTTCTCAAAATAAATCTCTCTCTCTCTCTCTCTCTCTCTCTCTCTCTCTCTCTCTATATATATATATATATAATATATATTATATATATATATATATATATATATATATATATATATATATCATATTTTAATATTATATTATAATAATAATATCTATATAATATTATATATATATATATACATTATATATATATTTATATGTACATATGTATATATTATATGTATATATATGCATGCATGCTTAAAAATCGCAGCAGATGCACGAGACTCCATTACATAAGCGAATACTGCAGGAAAATAACAGGCAGAAGTCCAGTACTAAGCGCTTCCTCCTGTGTTGTTTACTCACGCATCGAATAAACAACACAGGCGAAAACGCTTGGTACTGCACTTCTGCCTGTAATTTTCCTGCAGTATTCGCTTATGTAATGAAGTCTCGTGCATCTGCTGCGATTTTTAAGCATGCACACACACACACACACACACACACACACACACACACACATATATATATATATATATATATAATATAATATATATATATATGTTATATATATATATATATATAGTATATATATATATGTATAGTGTATGTATGTAGTATGTATGTATATATATAATATATATATATATATACTATATATATAATATATAGATATATATGTGAATTAATGCACATACAGGGGCACATATATTTTAAGAAAACATTTAATTTCTAAATTTTTTTTCATCATGATATTATATATATATATATATATATATATATATATATATATATATATATATATATATATATATATATATATTGAATGATGCACATACAGGGGTACATTTATTTTAAGAAAACATTTAATTTTTATTTTTTTTTTTTCCTCTTCATGATCCAAAGCCTGAAGAAAAACAGGACAGTTATATAACTTATTGGTCATTAATGTATATTATTTTCAAATTTCAAGTCACTCTTCTACTACTAACTTGCTGGTTGTCGTAGACGCGTGGCTGTCAAAATCTCGATGAGATAATTTAATATTCACTTTACTCATAATCGTCATTTGTTGGTTTACATTTAAAACATTCGTTAACTTTAACTTTGGAGCAAATATTGTCAAAAGCAGGGTCATGGTACACCATAATCGGGGTATTATTGATTCATTTCCCAAGCTTTTCTGAAGGGCGGAAATAGTATATGTAATTTTATTGAGGAAACTTGCCGTGATTTTTACTTCATTTCAGGAAAGACTAACTTCAACTGTATTTACCGAACTAATTAAGGACAGGATTCAATTTAGTTTGATTCCATGGGATGTATTCGTTAATATTAATTACATGTTAGATTATTTCGTGAAGCTAGGATGATCTGACTTTAATGAAGATTGCCCTTTTCATTTTCAGAAATTACTGTATCTTTATTATTGTCAATAGCATTTTAAAGACTGTGCATTGAGATTGCTTTTATTTCTTCTGAGAACTGCTTTCTGGTGCTCCTTAGTATTTATAGGGGGTACAACATGGAAATATGGCAAACACATGAGTACCAACACAACATAGTAGCACACCACATGATCACTACGCAATGTGGCATTTTCCGTAAAGATGCAACTACACGTTTGGTTTTAAAGCCCCTGTCGTCCTCAGTTGTCATGGTATAGAGAACTCGCATTAGAAACAGACGCAGACACAAAGCTGCTCACTTGTACAGACAACGCAAAATTTGGAATGTTGAGGAAAACGCCCTTTTCCAGCGCAAACGCAAAGACATTGAGGTCGATTTTTTTTCCCTTTCTTCTTTTTGGGAACTGGTGATTTTGGTGTTGCTTAAGATGATTACAGAAAGGTTTTCAGGTTAACCGGAGTTGGGTTGGGGAGGGAGGGGGGCGAATGGGCCACGGTCAATAAATCGTACATAAATTCCTACTTATTCACACTCAGTGCTTACGACTAATACATGAATTTCCGATGAAGAGACTACGTTTCTCTAAGGCATTGTTTTCATTCATTTTCAGTTGAATCCTTCAGTTGTTTGACTTGTTTAGAGAGACATAAGAGTAAAGGAAAGACTTACAGTAAATAAAAAAGGTTCTGGGTCTCTATGGAGTACACATAATGGAAGGCTGCTAATTTTTTTTTAAGTTTTCCCCCTGAATCTCTGTTTCTATGAAAGGAAGAGAAAATATGACAAAAAATGAAAAAAAAAGAAAAAGAAAAGGGAAGTTGACAACGTGAGGGATTCAACCTGACATCAAAAGGAAGAAGAGGAAAGAGCATCATCATCTCTCATTTCATTCTGAGTCATCATCGGCTCACCATCTTCGTCTCACACATGTATCGCTTACATACACTCGGTAATACTGTAACAGATTCTATTAGTAATATGAATAGTTTTGTCAGAGTCACCTTCTCAGGTTCCGTTTGTTATAAGTTCTTTAAAGAGAGATATTTACTCGTACACATTGGGAAAAATATATGTATATATGTATATAGGTTTACCTTATCAAAAATACATTTATGGGTAACTGTATTATATATAAACTTTCCTTGCTGAATATATCCTATGAAATAGCTAAAACATTTGACTAACAGATTATTTACCTTTTAAATACTTTATGGACATTTTTACACTTGCTCACTGATGGACATTGCACGTGACTCGAGAGAAAGTAACTTACTGATTTAATAAGGGTCACTGAAGGAAAGCGGCAACACTATTGTTTGAGTCCAAACTCTGGTACAGTCACATATTCGAGAGGAAGGAACTGCTCTTTGAGGGGAAGGATTAACTAACTTAGTCAGTTTTGTAAGAAAGAATTAGAAATACTGCAAGAAACACATAAGGAACTGAAGTAGGCACCATTAGAAAATGGATGAATGTGGCTGACGAAATTGCATTTTGTTAAGTAATGAAGAAGCTGGTGCGATCTCATATAAAAAAAAATTAATAACGGAATGTCATAAATTATAAATATACCAACTTCTATTTTGAAAGGAAGAATGATTTAAATATTTTTATCACTTTTACAAACAAGCAGTTTTATACTCAAACAGAAGGGTAGAGAGAGAGAGAGAGAGAGAGAGAGAGAGAGAGAGAGAGAGAGAGCCATGGAGCCATGTCTTGATCATCAGTGAGCCAAGTTTAAACCCCCAGAAGAAAGAGAAATAGAAACAATAAACGTATCTGAATGAGAATATGTTCAATTATTTATTCTTTTTTGTCTTAGGTACGAGACCGCGCTTGGTTTCCTAAACTACTGTACATTGCACATAAAAACATGAAGGCTTGTTGTCGTAATGTACATAGTGGGAATGTACACTTGGATTTATGTCTATGGAGTTTTTTTTGAATACCAGAATGGGTCTGGCACCTTCCTCGCTCATGGAGGTCACAGTTGTGGTCGCGATGACGCTACGTCATGACAGACAGGAAATTCAGTGAAGCACTGGAGGTGCTGAAAGTCGTTCTCCTGCTGGTTCGTGGGGCTTCAGGTTTTTCTGCGACTTCCACATTGCCCCGTAAGGGTCAGCCAAGGGCGTGGCGTAGGCTAGAAGACCCTCCAGGCCATGACGAGCTGGAGAGGGCGTGCGGGCGGTTGAGGCAGTGGTTTCCCTCCTCCAGACGGCCGAATGGAAGGTGGATGTGTGTTGGAGGGTTCGCCTCGGTCGGCTGCGGCACAGGATCCTTTTGAAAGCTCTCTTGAACTCTCTGGAGGTGCAAGCGTAGATGAACGGGTTCAGGCAGGAGTTGAAGTATCCTAACCAGAAGAACACGCCGAACAGGGTCTCCGAGATGTGGCAGGGCCCACACAAAGAGTCTGCGAAGAGAAAAAAGAAACCACGTCAATTCGTGTTATTGAAAACGATGGGACGATTGGAAAAATTATCATTTAAGTAATACCTTCCTGATAACAATCACTATCAGGATACTAATATAGTACTAACAGACGTTCAGTGTTATCAGCAAGGGAATTGTTAAGTACTTTAGTAAGTTATTTTTCTCTCTTAGAAATAAGATTAGCACGTTAAGCCTATACTGTACTCTACAAATCAACTTCATTCACATTGATTATGAATGCAGTATTCTAAGTCTTTAACTCTGATTATGCATGTCCAGTATGATTTATCTTTCTATTATAGGGCAAAAGTTATTCATAAATCGCGTTGCAGTCTTAGATAAGCCCTCTGGTCGTTTTGCATACGTACTTAATCTTACTTACTTATTTGTTTATGCTTGAGTGCCAGCATAATGTTTTTATAAATGCTGGTAGTGTTAGCCTTCACTTAGCATTTTGTGGGCTTCCAGAATGAAAAATGTCCGTATGTACATGTTGCAACTCTTTTTTTTTTTTTTTTTTTTTTTTTTTTTTTTTTTTTTTTTGGTGCTCACTTTGCTATATCAGAAATCTAAGATTGATAAGGAAGTGGAATAATCAATGGCGAATGATAGCGATTTTCAGGAAAACTAAGAACTTATTCAATATTCATAGATAATCTGGAAAAAATATGTAATTTTGTACTGTTAGAAAAATTAGTACAATTATGAAGACTTTTTTTTTTATACAAAAATAATTATAACGTTGCCTCAGCTTTAGAAAATAAAAATAATTGTCTTCTTTGAGTATGAGCTGCGTCCTGGGTTTTCTAACTGTCGTCAGTTGAGTGGTAGTTTTTATTTTTCTTATTAATGATGTATGTGTGTACCACTTATTGCAGATATCGTTCTTTGAGAATGTACAACGTCCTGGGTTTTCTGTCTTCAGTTTAAAATGAGTGGTTCTTTTTATCCTAGTGATGATCTATGTAGATTTTGCAGATATTCTGAATAGTCGTTAGAATCACCTATTTTGGAAAAAGTGCATGGTTCTAGTCTTCTTAGCATTGTTATAAATACTGTTTTCTATATGCCTAAGAGGGGTTAGGTTGTCGCAAAAACCTTTATTTGTTAACGAACTTGTTGGCGCGTGGTATGTGTGCTGGAACCTGGACTGCTGTCTGCCCTACTCTCCCGAACCCCCACCTACCCCGCCCTCACCAGGGTGGACAAACAGGTTCACAGAAGGATTGTGGATATCTCCCCCTCTCCCATGCACCTGCCTTCTTCTCCTTCCCACCCCAGGGCAGACAAACCGGTTTTCAAGGGGTTGGTGGCGGCCCCTCAGGGGGGATGACAAACAACATCAGATCCTCGTGGATTTGATTATTTTAGAATACTCTTGTCATTTTTGTATAGGGTTATATTTATCTTCTGATCTCTTATCATTTTACTCTTCGTATTTACCTAAAATGCTCTATTTATCTGTGATATATTTTTATTTCTTTTCCTTTATGAATTTTACGTCTTTTGGAATTTGCTCTCCAAGTTGTGAACTGTTTTATTTTAAGAACAAGTGATCATTGTGATGAATGAAAATAAAAAGACCTCTTAGTGGAGAGCATTTTCGAGCACGTGAACTTACAACAGTTTTCCGTCTCAAAAAAACGCATCAATAGGAATTGGAAGCTAATTAATGATCCTAGCATTTGATCTCTTTAACTGTTAATGTGTAGGAAAGTTGAACGAATATCATGATTATACAGCCGGCAATGAAGAATTTAAATGACTTAAAACCCTTGAAATTGAACTTCAGCCTTGAAGACTTGACCTGGTGAAGTACAGCTGTTAGTGAATTAGGATTTCTCAGCGTAGAAAGATGACATCTCTGTGAATCATTAAATGAACAAAATCTTTGACTTCATGGTGTTGAAACAACAAAAGAAGTGGACCTTGACATCAACATTGTAGGATTTAACACGTTTGCAGCAGTGGCATTTCTGTTCTTATTTGTCAAGATGTGCAAGAATACTGCAAATACATATCCTGTCATGAAATGTGTAAACTTTTGAAAATATCTGACCTGGATCTTTGACATTTAACGTTTGATGCTCATCATCATCCCGAAAGGAAATTATTTCGAGCAGGTCACCTGATGAATCTTGACGAATGATCAATTCCTTTCCCTGTTTTGCGCCTAATCCTCGTAACCGACTGTGACATGAGTTTCCACATAACTTGCTAATATTCCTCTGACATTTTGCTATTACCAATTTCGGTAATTAAGAAAGTTAGGTAAAGAAGATTGTCATTTCACTCTTTTCATACAAATTCATGCATTTGTTTTCACGCAATCCAGCTAGCTTACAGGTAGGTAAATGGTAGCCTTGAAAACTTTAGTTAAATTGTCTTCTGAAACTCCAGAATCGACACGATTTTATTCACCGACAGCTTTGCTACCATATTGCCTTTGCTTTCATCTCCGCGAGTGTCGGTAGACAGAGCTTTTGTAGTCACCCAGCTTTGTTTATTAATGGACGTCAATTAAATTTCCAGGAAGGATTGGATTACGAGGGAAGAAAGAGAGCGATAGATTATGGGTGAAAGTTCTTAATTTTTTCATTTTCACAATTATCTCACGATGTATCTCAAAAGTCTGTTGATGAGTTTCAGTGGATTTTGAGGGGAGGTGGGATGTGGGTCAAGGGTGGGTTGTTGACCAGAATTTGACATGGATCTGAATCCGAATGTGGAGTCCCCCCCCCCCCCCCCCCCCCCCCTCCCTTTTTTTCCCTTTTTTTCCTCCCATTTGGAAAAATGTGCGGTTCGTCGACTTTTGTTCTTTTCTGCAGGTCGGTACTGTATACAAAATGAATTTCAATATTATGATGGACAAAGTTAGCCTTATTTGTGTCATGGACATTTCTTAATCTTCGCTAAACCACATGAGGTTGGTAATAAATTCCCGTAGAGTTGACGTGTTTCTGGTTCACTAAGATTGATGCTCATTTACTTAGCATTTGAATAATTAACAATTTATGGTTTTATCTTCCATTCCATTTTTTTCTTAATGCCAGAAAAATATGCTTTACTTTTAATGTTTATTAATTGATGTTATTTATATAACATGCTGCAGAATATTTGTTCCACCTTTTCCATAATATTCTCTTCCATTATGGATATTAATTTCGTGGAATCTTTTAATTAAAGAAAACTTTGCTCGGCGAGAGTGTTTCCTTTTTATCCAGTCTGAAGATTTCAAGTTTAATGTCTTCCATAACATTTGAGTCATTTCAAAGCTATTGCTTCGGCTTCAAAGCCCAAGCTCTCATTTCTTGACTTGCCATTTATTTTGGCAGAACATCGGCGCTTTATTCGGTTTATGACTGCTAATGCTTGAGAGTTCAATGGGTTCTGGAAAGTTCCCACTCCTTTTCCTTAAATTGTTGTTCTAATTTATTTCGATTTTTATGTTGACGTGTTTTTTTGTGAGTATTTATTTGTTCTTAACCTATGTATTTAATATACGTCTCAGTTCGTGACCTTTAAGTTTGTTTTTCAGTGTTGCTTTCTGTTCCTCGTCTAAGGCTTCCTTGGCAGCTGAATGACCTTATTGGCTTGTTTCGTAATGAAGAGTTCTTACACACTTCATAATTATGATGATTTACGCGTCATGAGTAACAGCGCAATAACTTCACACAGAGTATGTATCTATTACGATGCAAAATATGATGAATTGTCGGTTTTCTGGGTAAAAATGATAGGTTATTCGTGAGCTACGGAATTAAGATTCGATGGAACCATAATGGAGTCTGATTGGTGCATTAGGCAAGTCATGGCGCATTCTACTGCACTCGGTGAATATGTGCAGTTCTTTCCTGTTTCCTTTAAGGTTTGTCGAGAAGAATGCTGCAGCCTTGGACGACATCGCTTTGCATTGGGGGCTGGATGTCCGCTGACTGAATCATTGTTTTCTGTATGATGTACTCGATGAGCGACTAACATCTCGCTCAATAATTAGTTCATTTTAAGAGAAGTGTTTTGATTTTTGCCAAGATTTCGGTATTTTCATTGCTGCCCTAATTAAATATTCTTTGTTTCTCTGGCTTCAGGTTATACTGGCTTTCTTTTTTTTTTTTTTTTCTTTTTTTTTAAATTTGTCATATATTTTTTCATTTTAGTTAGGGTGTTGATATAAGTACATTTACATTAAGACCATATTTTGCCTGTGTATAATGGTACAGATGCATTTCACTTTCATAACTAATCACTCTATATACCAATGATTTAGATGACACTAAATATTACGCAACCCTTCATAAAATGTTACGCAGGCAATAATGTCTTGATATAAAAAGATACACAGGCAAAATATGATCTTATTGTAAATGTACTTATATCAACACCCTAATTAAAATGAGAAAATATATGACAAAAAAAAAAATAAAAAAAAAAAAAAAAAAGCCAGTATAACCTGAAGCCAGAGAAACA
>NC_087201.1:54603918-54632579 GCF_015104395.2 Macrobrachium nipponense | reverse complement strand
AAGCCAGAGAAACAGTAAATTTCATTTAGGCAAGCCATGAAAATACCGAAAATCTTGGGAAAAATCGCAACATTATATATTATATATATATATATATATATATATATATATATATATATATATATATATAATATTAATATTTATATATAATATATATATATATATAATATATATTATATATATATATATATATATATATATATATATATATGTTTACATGCATAAATGCATACATACACGCATATACAACTCTTTTGTTCAGGATTAAGTGTCTTTGGTACTTTAAATTGCCATAGATTGTTTTTTTCGGTGTTAAGCAATATGGACTATTTTGATAAGCTAATGTACAGTGATGCTCAAATCTCATGCGACATGCTTCCATAGGATTTCGTTCAAAATTCGCTAGCTGGCATCCTAACATGCTGTGTATCTATTTATTATTTCAATGCGGAAACGCGATTATTGAATACAATAAGGTCATAATATGCTTCATAAGAGTGAAATCTGTCATATATTTCAAAACTGTAAGAAAATGTCACGTGTAGCAAATTTCAGAAAAATCTCTTTCGAAACATTTTCAAAACTTTCGTTCACACATCGCTGAAGCATTTGACCAAAATGAAGTTATCATCAAGCATCAGTTCAAATGTTAAATAAAAAAACGAAAAAAATTGTCATAGCATTAACAATGTTTCAAAAGCAATCTTGAAATTTTAACTAGTCTTATTTGACTGCTTTTACACCTCAGTGCTGAAAAAAATGTAAAAATGTATATACAAAAGTAGAATGCGCCCACCGATATCAACGTGTGAGGGGAGCGTGTGTGATGGATCATTAGTGTTGGTGCAACAACAACCACCCAGTGTAACATAAGTAGGTCTACACTGACTAGCGACAATGAAATTATCTTGAAAACATTTACTTTATATGTTCTAGAAGAACATTATGATTTTCATACATAATTATTTGTTATAATTCTTAAATATTTCAAAAATGATGGCATACTTGCAAATATTTGCATATGCAAGTATTCTTTTGTCAAAGCCAAGATTACTTTACACTTAACAGTCGCATCTCTTTATTAACAATTTCTGGCCAAGAAGCAAATGAGGTTATCTACACATTCTTGCACTTCAAGTTACCCTATGAAAAAATCAATTATACACCAAAAGCGAGCAGAAGGAATTTTAAGAAAATAATATATTAAACCAGTTGAAAAGCGAGTGTTTCATACGTCTTGATAGATAATACATATGATATTTCGATTAATAGCCATCTTCTCCATATAATCAAAATCAGCAGCATCTTTTATTCCTCAAAGAACAGGTAATCTTTGCAAATAAAAACATTAGTAACAGATTACATTTCAGAAGTCTTAGAATATCTTTTAGCCCTATAAATCATTTTGCAACATACAGCTAGCTTAAACGCAGTCTAAAACTTCAACATTCAAAGAAAACTGGTTGTAATTCATATTCTATCTAATTCATCAAAGAACAGGTAATCTCTAGAAATAAATTCATTAGTAAGATATTAGACTACATCCCAGAAGGCATAGATTATTTCTTTAGGCCTATGAAACATTTTGCAACATACAGGCAGCTTAAACACAGCATAAACTTCAACATTCAAAGAAAACTGGTTGTAATTCATATTCCTACAGTGAAAATGTTGTCATGACTGTTGAGCTTATTAGGTCTACTGTCATAATGCTGCAGACGTACTAGGTATGTTGACCATTCCGAGGAGCATGTTAGTGCGCTTTCATTGATGGCACCGCTAACCTTATCACACTGCACTTTGAACTAAGCAACGTAAAAAAAAATCAGTTCAAATCACACAGATTACGAATCATACAAATTCATAAAAGGGATCATATTTATATAACCATAAGGAAAATAGGGCTAGCTGTGAATTCGCAAACTTGTCGACATGTATGACGTTAAAAAAAAAAAAAAAATTAACACTACTTGGCAATGTTACGTTGAGTCTGAGAATCTGGACGATACAAAAAGAATCATGTCGCATGAGATTTGAGCCCCACTGTACATTAATAAACTCGATGACGTAGGTGCCAGACTCCTTATAGGCGTCGACATGGTAGACAGAACAAAAATGAAGCTGGAAATTGTGACAACTGAGTTGCAAGTTAGCATAATACAGCATATGTATTTTTTTGACATGGAACAAACGCATTCAACTCGAATGATTAATACTTTTTTCTGCTTTATTGAGTCTAATTTGACATCGTTGGATCCCCGGGTCACTGGGAAGTGACCCATTAAGAAATATAAATGTTTTCTGCAAGAATGAAGGAAGTAGCTCGTGAAGTATTGAGATCACTAGGATGTTAATTAGCGAAATTTGTGAGTTATGTGAATTGTGTGGGTTATGAATATTGTGTTAATTTAAATGCGTTGACAATAGGCTTCAGTTACGGTTAATAATTGTTTATAAAATGAAAGTCATTCTTTCTGAAGATTTTCCCCAACTGTATATTTTTGATTGGGTCGTGCAAGTGACTTCCTCTTGGACTTGTGTTTGTACACCTGAAAGCAGATTCGATGTGAACTGTTTTATACTTTTGTTGTCGGGTGGTTATAGAAATGCCTACTCTCCACAACATATCCTCCATAGCAATCAGTGTTTTACGCAACGATTTTGTTTAAGCTTGTTTATTCTTCTGTCATATTACTGCCTAGTTTTTGTGGTGTTTTAGGTGGAAGCAATCTATTATTGTGATTACGAGGCATAAGTTTTTTAAGTCTTTAATATGAATGACACTGAGATACAACGTAACCCGATTTGCTTATGTATGAATGATATAATTCTGTAATGGAAGTCCTCATCACCTACTTCACTTCTCAGTTAGTGACGAGGGAGTGAGGAGCCAAAGGATCCTCGAAAGGGTTCGTAGTTTACTCATTGCAGTTTCACTGGAAAGTTAGCATGCCTTCAGATTTTAAAGGGGCTGAACTTTTAGAGAGGCGAAGACTGAGCTAGAACATTTTTGACGCGCTGTTACTGTAAGCTGCCTAAAAATAGTTCTCTTTATAGATTTATTCTTCTGTAATAGATGTCTTCTCTTCATAGATTTATTCTTTTTTAATAGTTTTCTTCTCTTTATAGATTTCTTCATTTTTAGTAGTTTTCTTCTATTTATAGATTTCTTCTTTTTTAATAGTTTTTTTCTCTATAGATTTCTTCTTTTTTAATAGATTTCTTCTTTTTTCATAGATTTCTTCTTTTTTAATAGTTTTCTTCTCTTTATAGATTTCTTCTTTTTTAATAGATTTCTTCTCTTTATAGATTCCTTCCCAACGTGGAGATCAAAACGCCTTGCCTTGCACTGCAGCGAGCCATTGTCACTTCAAAGAGAATTATTGATTAATATCTCTCTCTCTCTCTCTCTCTCTCTCTCTCTCTCTCTCTCTCTCTCTCTCTCTCGCTGGTATACTCTCACTTTTTTTCCTCACGCAGTGCGTAATAAGAGCTTCTAAAATAAATGTTTTATTTTTTTTTATTAGAACGGCAGAAAAAGTTTTGAATTATTGTGTGGCTCAAGAACTCTACAGATCCCAATGCAGGGATAAAGTCGCATACAGATCGGGATGCGGATTTTTTTTTTTCATTTATTTATATATATATATATATATATATATATATATATATATATATATATATACGTTTTTTTTTTTTTTTTTTTTTTTTTTTTTTTTTTTTTTTTTTTTTTTTTTTTTTTTTTTTTTTAAAAGGATACTACCTCAGAAAATATCAATTTACATGAAATTCTGTGTAGATGTGGACTTTGTTTCAGGCCCAGATATAGGTTTTTAAAGAACTTAAATGAGACTTTGCAGAGGATTGGGCTTAGAGCTAATTCAAGATAGATGCGGATCCACTTTTTATGCTAAAGCTATTAGGCAGAATAATTAAATTTAGTTTTGAGGTGGATTCGGATCTGAAAGCGAATCCGGATGTGGATTCAAGATTCTTTTCATTACTCAGAAAGATTACAAGCTGAGGGCTGTGATTAAAGGGAAAGTTCATTTACTGTTGAGATTGATACAGAAATGGACGATGATCCACGAGTTTCGCCTACCAGGGGAGTAAGCCTTCAAACTAATTTGTTGTTGTTGTTGATGATGATGATGATGTTGTCATTGCTGTTGTGTTCTTGTTCGGGGGTTAGGAAAGCATACAAAAGGTCTGAAAAAGGTGTTCCACGTTGAATTAAAGATACAGGAATTTTAGGATAGGATATTTATGATTTAGTTATTAGAATGAAATGTAGAAAATGAATAATGTGCGTGTTAAATAGTATAGGAAAATTATTTCTAATGAAATAGATCGTATTTATTTTAATGTTCGTTGGTGAAACAACGCTCTATTTGACCATAGATTTTACTACACTCCCCAAGTAACCTGGAGGTCGGATCACGCCTTGTTCCCATTAGCATTGCGGGCTATGGCATGTTGTTCATAATTTTGGGGCTTTGGTGATGTCTTAGTAATAGTTTATCATCGGTATAGATTCCTTTGGCAGTTGCTTAGTGTTCGCTCCGTTTTGAAAGCTTCCTACATATTACTGCAGTGTTTTTCCGATGCTGTCCAATGGTTTTTCAATCTTTCCATATAATAACTGTCTAATTGAAATTTGCCAACTTGGTATCCTTAACGAAAAGTTCAATCGATTAGTTAGTGTCTTTCGCAGCGATTATCCTTTCGTGAAATATTTTAGAGCATATTATTCTATTCTTTTTCGCTGCACGTTTACATCAAAGTTGGCAATGCTTTAGAGGCCTTTATTTTGAATATAGTCACAGGTATTGTGTTAGATTTTCCCCTCTTGGTGTTGAGTGTGCTCTCTCTCTCTCTCTCTCTTCTCTCTCTCTCTCTCTCTCTCTCTCTCTCTTACTCTTACGAATTGAGTTGTATGGTTGTCAAGGCGTGGCTGTAGGTTTTCTTGCGGTTGGATTTCTTGTACGAGAGTTATCCTCTCTCTCTCTCTCTCTCTCTCTCTCTCTCTCTCTCTCTCTCTCTCTCTCTCTCTCTCTCTCTCTCGTCTATATTTTCTTAAGTCAATTTAGATTCTTTGTTTCTTGTTATTCTTACACTTGTATAGATTGGCAATTGCAATGTACGGCATATATATTTTCCAGCTCATGATTCAACACTGGTCGAGTTTCAAATGTGGCATTTGATATTTGATTAATGAATCAGTGGGGTCGGCTTATTTAAAACCTGAAAATACATTGTATCAGTGTGCGTAACTTTGTTATAATTACGGGAATTATTCGTGAATAAGTGTATGAATATATGAATGCCGGATTTTTTTGTCATACTTTTTAATGAAAGGGGTCACCTTTCATGAGCAACTAGTTCTCGATTCTTGTAATGGATTGGGACGACACCGTTGTTGTGCAAATGGATATCTGATACAAGGGAGTTTTCCGTTTTTAGATCACGTAATTTTGATAGTTGTCCCTTGTATTTGCAGTAAACATAGATTTCACGCTCCCAGAAGCAGTTCATTACATATTTGCTGTTCCGTATTAAATCGTCTCCATATTTGATACGAGTAAAAACTCTGCCGAATTTTTTTCGGTGCAATCACGTATCTGTACAGCGTATAATGCTACATGAAAGTCTCAGCCAGAGCACATGAAACTATCAGCTGCGGCCCATGAAACTTTCAGCCACTGCCCGGCGTTGTCTTGTGTTGTTGATATCTATAGTGGTGCCAGACGCAGATTCATGGCTACCTTAACCTTAGATAAAATAAAAACTGGCTTTAATGTGATATGTTTGATGACTGGAGGGTGGATGATCAACATACCACTTTGCAGCCCTCTAGTCTCAGTAGCTCCGGAGATCTGAGGGGGCGGATAGGAATAGCGCGAACAAGTAGCCATCTCAATAGCTTTCTTTTACAGAAAACTAAAAAGTCCAAAGAGTAAGTGGAAATTTGTTGAAATTACCCTTGTATCCCATAATTACACGCATAAGACTGTATATAACAGTCAAATACACAAAATGCAAAACGGTAACATTCATCTCGAAGAATAACAGATGTATCGGACTGTGGGATGTCAAATATGAGCTTTAATTTTTATTATATTTACCATTAATTATCAGATTTTTTTTGCATATATATATATATATATATATATATATATATATATATATATATATATATATATACATACATACATACACACACACCACCAGGGCCGAAGCTGGAGCTCAAAGAATACATCATGAAGGAAGTACTAGGGAAAGGCATCCTCCTCCTTTAACAGTTTATTTCAATGCCGACGTTTCGCGACGAATTCCAAGTCGCATTTTCAAGGCCAAAAAATATAATTTGCAGAAATTAAAGCTCAAATTAATTTATGGTATGTCATGACAAACAGCTCTTAATGAAGTAAAACAATTAAAACTTACCAGTACATTCAAAGCCAAACAAATTGTCAGTAAAGGACTTCACGATAATCTCAGAACAACCTACCTATATGAAAGAAAGAGCAAGACTAACAAAAATAAATGAAATCAGAGTGAGGCAAACCAGTCCAGTTGCCCAAACTACGGTTTAAATAATTATACAGAGGACGATTGAGTGTTTATCGACGGTACAGTCTTATTGAATAATTATTGATTCTAAGATAGTTAGGTCGTTGATTTTCTGCACTGAGTCTAAGATGGAAAAATCCTTGCTGTCATAAAGGTTTTACATATTATATATATATATATATATATATATATATATATATATATATATATATATATATATATATATATATATATATATATTTATTTTCCATCCGTATTAAACTCACTTTAGTAATAACAGAAAAAATCAGGAATAGAGAAGAGAGAGAGAGAGAGAGAGAGAGAGAGAGAGAGAGAGAGAGAGAGAGAGATAGTTTTAATATTGGTTACTGGGCCTACACACGAGATTTCAGGGTCAGTAGGGCGGCGGCATTTCGTGCGGTGGGGCGTGAATGATAGTGTTTTAAGGCAGTGCTTAAAAATGAATTATATTCCCCGCCCGGGAAGTTGTACTTTATTACAAATCGATGGAAACTATGGATGTGCCAGAGGAACTCAGGACGCTGAGCCAATATAGTATGTAGTTTTGGCTCGCGGTGAATTATTGCGGCATTGCTGATTTATTGCAAGTTAGGAATGCGTGGCATTTCTATTTTTGTATTACTGCTGTATTTTGCTGTTCGTTGATCTCTTGGCGTTTTCGTTGACTCGAGCCTCATCATTGTTATTTTCTCAAGTAAACGATATTAGCATATTCCTCTTTCATTTCGAGCAAGGATTTTGTGACGATACTTTTCGTCCTTTTTCATACTAATGTCATTTACGCCGCTTTCAGAATAAAAGAATCAGGATTAATAAATGTGGATTTTTTTTTTTTCTATTTTTTCCGCTTGTCCAAAACTCAAACTGATATTATTAGATTTGGAATTTTAATATATATATATATAAATTTATATATAGATATGTGTGTGTGTGTGTGTGTGTGTGTGTGTACGAGAGTCTGTGTGCACTCGCAAGCGCGCGTGTGGTTGTATAATTTACAAATATTAAGTTATAAATTTTATTTGATATCAAAGGACGTTTGTAGTTTAAAATTTAAGAGTAAATGTAAAGACGGTCACAGTGTACTATATGACATAAATTCGCAAGTAGCTAAGTGAACAAGTACTGATCAGCTACCATAGGGGTGTGGGGGGGAGTTAATATCGACTTTAGGTATAAAGACCTCTGTTATCGACAGGCGAATTTACAATAGCTACGGAATTAAATTATCCATCTCTTGACGGCTCATTGGTAAAATCGTCACCATACTCCGTTTTTTCCAAACCATGTCGGCAATTCGAATCCCAACTGGCGACAATGGTTTTGTCAATTATAATTCCCTGTTGGGTATATTTGATTCCGGGTAGAGTGAATTGAATAGTGAACATCCTTTGTAGCGTAATATTTGTGAAATTAAAAAAATACCACTGGTGTATGTGACACACACAACACACACACACACACACACACACACACACACACACACATATATATATATATATATATATATATATATATATATATATATTATTTGTGTGTGTTTGTATGTGTACGTGCGTTAGTTAGTGTGTGTGTATGATTTGGGGCACGTATGGTTGCTTACGCAGGTATACTATTTAGCCAGCACACATGAACTCGCTTAGTTTTTATTCATATATATATGCTGATATGTATTTATGCATAGGGTTGTTATTTTAAACATGGCACACAAGGAATGCAAATAACTTCAGTATTGTGTCGTAACAAACTGCGATGAGAAATATGGTTGTGTGAGAAACAATAGTGTAAGTAAATGGGCTAACTGTGTAAAGCAGTGGTTCTTGACATGGGGGCGAGCCCCCCTAGGGGGACGTCAGCAATTTCCAGCGGAGGCACCAGCCCTAGAGAAAAATGAAAACAAAAAATCTCTAATTATATTCGTTATTCTCCTAACAAGAGTGAGGAAGTCATATTCAGCAGTTTATATAACATTACTTTCCTAGAGCCTACGACTCTAGTTAGGCTCGTTGGGTTGACCATATTTTGTAATTATTGACCTCCCTTCCTATTCCTCGAAACCCCTTCTCTTTCTCCTTTCTTTTTTATTTTCCTTTAAATCTGGGAGGGAATTTTACTCATTGATGGAGGGGGCCGTGAAGGGATCGACCAACTCTTAGAGGGGGTGGGGGGGATGGGGGGGTTTGCTAATAAAAAGGCTGAGAACCACAGGTCTAAAGGAAACACCTGTGTGGGAGCATGAAAATCAAAGGACTGCTAGAATTAAGTAAAGTATGAATGAAAGGATGAAATAAACTGTGAGAAAGAGATTGATATAAAAAGGGTGTTCAAGAGAGAGAAGGGTATTTAGGTCAGGGGATTTTTTTATTAACTGTCTTCCCAATGAGACTTAATTCTTCCTCAGTTAATTCAGGGCTACTTACACCAATGCTTGTAAAAAGATGAGTGTTTTTCTAATTTATTGCTGTTGCCAAAATTAATATGTATAGAAGCAGAAATATTCAGAGGCTGTCTGCAAATTTAAGGCCTACATTACTTCTTATGTATTCGTTAGGGCGTTAGCGGCATCATTGCACCTCACACAGTGCACTGTAGGCATTACTTAAGGTTCTTTGCAACGGACCTTCGGTCCCAAGCTGCAACCCTCTCATTACTTTTACCGGACCTCCATTCATATTCTCTCTTCCATCTTGCCATCCATCCTCTCTTAACACTTGCTTGTGAACAACTGTGAGGTTTTTAAACTTTTTACACCTTTCAGACCTTTCTACTGTCTATTTCCATTTCAGCGTTGAATAAACTCATAGGTCCCTAGTGGTTGGCCTTTGGCCTAAATTCTATATTCCATTCCAGTCCAAAAGCGGTAGACTATAATCATTTGCCATTTCCTCAGTATATTTTTCTATGGCCCTAGTTCATTTAATCTACGAAAAAAGATGCTTCCCCTTTCGGGGCAAATAAAAATGTGGTGTATATAGGAAACTTATTAATAATTCTGCCAACATGTATTTTTTTTATTCCGGTAACAGCAGGAAAGTAAAGTGATCTCCATTCATATCCATGATAGTGAATTAATGGATTATGTTAAAGGGGGGGGGGATGTGAAACTAATAAGTTTTATGGTAACTACAAAGAAACATAT
This sequence comes from Macrobrachium nipponense, assembly GCF_015104395.2. NCBI lineage: Eukaryota > Metazoa > Arthropoda > Malacostraca > Decapoda > Palaemonidae > Macrobrachium > Macrobrachium nipponense. The sequence goes on along the minus strand of NC_087201.1, from coordinate 54,622,846 downwards.
AACCCCCCAAAACTTACTTCTGTTACGATACAGTACTAACTTGAAAAATCCCGATCAAATAATAACTAATAATACTTTATTAACGCAACACGATACTTTAATCATAATTTTTTCAAAATATCCAGTGAAATTGCTTTTTCCTATTATATTTGGTGTTTTATCTTCACATATCGAAAACTCTGCCGATCTTTGTGATAAAATAGGAGATATGGACATAACGCCCACCGTTGATTTGGTTGGCTTTGATTGTACTCCATTATATAGTATATAATGTAGTACAATAAAAGCCAACTCATATATGATATATACCAAAGTACAGTATAATAAAGAAGTGCTTGTAGCAACTAGATCAACCGTGTTCCCCAGTGTTGAATATATACATACACATATATATATATATATATATATATATATATATATATATATATATATATTATATATATATATATATAAAATATTATGTGTTTGTGTGGGAGTGCCTTAGGGACGTCTTTAAAATTAACGATTAGGTGAGTGGGCGATGTCTTAGGAATTCGAAAAGAAAATTTTGACGTAGACTACTCTTGCCGCCAAATTCTTGCTCTTACATAAAGTTTTATTATAAAAGAAGAAAATGGTACGATAAGTAGCTTCTCCCTACAAGTTCGCATCGTTACGTCTCCAAACAGGTAAAAGTTCCGTATTCCATAATATACTTATTCATATGCCACTCTCTGTTGTTCAGTCCACACCGAAAATTTAAAATATCAGCTGCATTTTCCTGTAGCTGCCTAAGTAGGCCGTCGTACATTGAATATGAGCTCATAGAATTAAGAGGATATTGCCAATAATCTATAGTCCCCTCACCAATGTTTTTTTTTTTATTATCTAAGTATTTCCAAGAAATTGTGCTGTAATTTCAAGTTAAAGAAAACTTATTCAAGAAATTGCATACTGTTTACATTTTTATGAGAGTTTTGAACCCCTGTAAAATTTCATTTGTCCCAAACTTGTAAAGGTATTTACGAGAGTAAACAGCATAAAACCGGAATCTCAGAATCTATGTTAATGACTGACTTTACCCAGAGAAAGATCGTTAAATCCTTGTTAATTATCAGTACCCAAGGGCGAAATTTGAAGGTAAGGCCAGGTCTGTTTTTCACTGACCCTATATTCAAGATAGTTTATATGAGGCCATTAAGAAATTGACCACGTAGGGACGGCATGCTAGGAATAAATTCGATATATTTTATATTTCTCTGTGAGGTCGACGGGAACAGTTGAAAGACTAAGGTGGAACCCCAGTGAAGGTTTTAATTTTTTCCTTGATCGATTTACACTGTACTATACTCATTAGGTGTCTACTCAAGTTACACACACACACACACACATATATATATATATATATATTATATATATATATATATATATATATATATATATATATATATATAAAAGCGAATACCACAGGAAAATGACAGGTACTGAACTTCTGCCTGTCATTTTCCCTTGGTATCCGCTTATGTGCTGATGTCAGCTGCATCTACTGTGATTTTTTTTAGCTTATACATGTATACACACTCAGACATATATATATATTGGTTTATGATTTAAGCCAGAACCAAGGCAAAATAACTCATTTTAGAAAGAAATTCAGAAATTTTTTAAGTTGCCCCTCTTCACCAGCCTCCGTTCTCTTTGAATACCTCTTTGTCCCTTCCAATTGGCTGCCTTTGAAATTATTCTCCGCAGCAGGGCCCCGTGACTCAGACCTTGGGCAGGGCTTATATTGGACGGAGAAAGTTGGACCTTGGGCAGACCACATGTTGTAGAGAGAAAGCTGGAAACAATGTTATAAAGCGAGGAGACCACAAACGAGTGCCCCTTAGAATTCCTCCAGCTGCCATAGCAATCACACCTCTCACCCCCTTTGCTCTCCCTCTCCTTTGGGGACCCCCATGTGTTCATTGATTTATTGCCTTAGTGAGAAACTTCAGAAGAAGCCAAGACCTGCACAGATACCCAGAAGCAAATATCTCCCGCCTAGCTGTGAGAAATCTGCTGGAACCCTTGAAAGTGACGCCAGAAACCTTAAGTCATTCACCATGAGCAAACCATATTTCTGTGTCCTGATCATTTTCCAGCCACGTGTCCCGGTTGACCTTCAATTCAAACACATTCCATTTAATTTCTGGACCTTTGTGAGTCCCTGTTACTCTAAAGGTGTAACTAGCTTCCTCACATAATTTAGTGTAATTATGCCCGTGTTAAACCTAAATCCCTAGAGTTTTATATAATTTTTTTCCTCCATGTTCTCTAACAAGGCCTCTTAGGAGTGTCAGTAAGCCACTACCTCAGTTTTCAGACATACAGAAACCTAGAAAACATTTTATATATTTATATATATATATATATATATATATATATATATGATTATATAATATATATATATGTAGTAGCGTTGTGGTACTCTTAGTATCCGCCATCTGTCTCTCTATCCGGAAGCTCTTTTGCTCTACAAGATTCCCTGATCTCAATAACATCAATGTATTTATATACACAAAACCCAATCCAGAAAAATTAATACAAATTGTCCCCCAATAGTGGGTTACAAAAAACAAACTTGCCCCGCACCTAGTATATCATCCCACGAAAGCAACAATAAAAAAAATAATAGGGAGGGGATAGAAAAAAAAAAGGTGCAAAACGCTTACTAAGCGATCCAACCCAGCGACAACCAGAACCACACACACAAACTCTCACCTCTCTCTCTCTCTCTCTCTCTCTCTCTCTCTCTCTCTCTCTCTCTCTCTCTCTCTCTCTCAGGGCATGACTCACAACAAAAACCCTTGCTCACAACATTACCATGTCCGTCGAATTTCGAAAGACGTCAAAACAAAAACGCCCCTTCGAGTAAATTCGCCACAAACAAAAAAGAATAAAAAAAAAAAAAAGATAAAAAGGAGAAAATAGGAAAGAAAACTTGAAAATACACTCACATCTTCATATGACTGGAAACCGAATTCGTATACGCATCACAATTATGCGTAGCCTGTTCACCACACTCGTGAAACACTTTAATATGTCAAAAACTAAACTTTTTCCCTTCACGTTTTAAAACACCGGTTTTCGTGAATCACAAAATGGCCAGCACTGAGATGCAGAGATACCCAACGCTTTCAATACCACACCCAAACCATTGAATCAGCAAAAAGGGCCCCGAGTTGCCTGTGACATGATTATAACCCCTTTTCCTACCAAAAAATCTATGTCTAACTAGTCACCAGTCTCTTCATTAGCGTACCTACAGCTTATAAAATATATAAAAAGCTTCTTAAACTGCTGCCCACCACTCTTACGCCCTTTTATCCAAACTACACAAATTGGAAACCCTTACCTGTTGTCAATGGCGCCCTCTATCTGCAAACATGTCATTAGGCTATTAAGCTTACATAAACACAAAAATATACTATTTATTACCTAAAGCAGATGAACATAAAATAGAACAAAATGATTAATAAGTCATAGTGATAAAAACCCAAGTCTGCCCCACAAAGAAAACTATTAAGTTATCATTCCACTCTCCTGGCTAAGTATTCACTCCCAGACTCAAAATGTCAATTGTTTCATTGTATTAGTCAGGATAGAGAATCCCGTCTCTAATATCATGGAATAGAGCCCATCTGTAATAAAGATACATAACATAATATTGAGTAAAGAGATACACTTCACACTTTTTTCTTATCTAAGGCAATATTAAGTAAAAAGATACATTTCACACTCCTCTCTCTTTTCAAAGGCAACTGTTTCTAAGTCATATAAAATATATGCCATGCCTTTCAAGTAAGGGGTTTTTCTCCCGACAGCTGGCGTTTACCAAACCGACCTCTTTCCTCTCACAAAAGGAATGTGTCTCTCGCAAGTGCCTTGGTCGGTTAGACCTGTGACATCCGTACAAACGAATGTACATACTCGACACACCCCAAACTCCCTTGACAACAGTACGAACAGCCTCCAGTTAAAATGCTTACGCATCAGATTCCTTCATTCAAGAAGGCTGCCTCTACAGCTCAATCTGTCTCCAAGCAAGACATGATATGTAATTCACTAACACATTACACACTTGTAAGATATGGAGCTAGAGTAGAAAAGTTGGAACGATAAAATGTAAATTTCTTGGTGATCTGAGTTAAAGCCTAGGTGGTTTTGGAGAATAAAGAAGAATACCTGTGCTATTTTTTTTTTTTTTTTTTTACTTTAAAATGTATATCTGGAGTGGATGAGAATGGAGGGAGAAGACATGAAAATTACACCATATCCTAATGGATGGAAAATTCTTCAGAACTAGAAAAAATGAAATTTTCCCTGTACTAACAATATCTTCTTGGAACTTTTCTTGTGGTAGTACATTCGCATTTCTAAAATTAATGAGAGTCAAAGTAGTGTCTAAAAACGAGTCCAGAGATAGTTATGGTAATAAAAACATTGAACTGTAACGTACAGACGTCAAATACCGTTTATGAGAATTATTGTATCTACTACTGTATATCAGAAGCTGCTTTGAGGATATCCAACCAGCGCCAGTTACATGTAACAAATGCCAAACCAACCCCAGTTTCGGAAATTTCAATTGTGGGATCGTTGGTTTTATTGAGGCAGACTTTATGCCTTTATAAAACAATATGCAATCTGGAGGGAGAAGCAGGGTTTCCCCCTCCCCTCCCTTCCCCTTCCCTTAGGAAAACATCTGTGAATGTTGATACGATGGTAGATGTCAAGTAGCCGCTGTTGTGGAATGACTGAATGTTTATCCTTTCGGGCAGTTTATACATAGGTGGGCGTACACCCAAGGAAGCACCTTCGCTGCCTGGAGCTTATGAATATGTAGGATAGCTACCGGGGAATATATGAATAAATAATGAGGAACGATATCATCACAATTAATGGCTCATATTTTGAGATAGGATGCGAAGATCGCTTGCTTAATAGTTTAAGCAATTTTTTTTCCAATTTAACGCCGAAAAAGAGCATGTTGCCGTTTTGTTTTTGTTCATTTGTTTTTGTCGCTGTCTAATTGATAGTCAACTTTACTTCTCATCAATTTGTAAATGAGTATTGTTTATGTAGGAGGTTTTGAATGTCATTTCCATAAGTAGAGCATTATTTAGCAATGTAATAACGCTGTTGACTTGGCAATTTGTTATTTACCAGAGTTTAAAATTTAAGGTATGGTGAGAAGTGGGCTAAAATCCCTTGGGATGAAGAAGTTTCCCGTAATATGAACTGTCGTTAGCAGAAGAGCACTTTAGCATTAAGTTTTCAAGCGGACTCTTTCAGGCGACGTCCATGTACCCGAGTGGAGTATTGTATGGGGTCCCCCTTTGAGCAAACCGTCTCATTGGACAGATTTCAGTGTGAGCGGAATCAAGATTAAAAGATCAGCAGTATGTAATGACTTCACTTCAGTAAACCTGTTTTTTTTAACTTGGTCTTGTAAAGTAATGTATGCTTTCGTAAAATTTTTAATATCATTGATTTAGGTTACAGAAATTTGTGCCGTCTTGTTTTATTACATCTGTAATTATGTGTGTTAACATAGTTAGGTATTTGTTGTCAGTAGTTACCGACTGAAATGATAACTGTTCGAATCGAAGCCAATCCAGAGAATATGAGAAATTTACTACTATCCCAAATCCTGAGGATTATTATTTTTTTTTTTAGGGAGGAGGCCTCGTCCTACACATGATTAATTAAAAATAACAGCAGTCAAGGTATAGTTAATTTTGTGTTTAATTACTCATTTTTGTCTTGTTACTCTATTTCCTGTGGGATATAATCGTTCAGTAATTTAACTATATTCCTCAGATTATTATTATTATTATTATTATTATTATTATTAATTATTATTATTTATTATTATTTATTTATTTATTTTTTATTTATTTATTTATTTTGTTTTTATTATTTTTTTTTGTTTGCTCTATACAGTCCTCCTATTCGACTGGGTGGTATTTATAGTGTGGGGTTCCGGGTTGCATCCTGCCTCCTTAGGAGTCCATCACTTTTCGTACTATGCGCGCCGTTTCTAGGATCACACTCTTCTGCATGAGTCCTGGAGCTACTTCAGCCTCTAGTTTTTCTAGATTTCTTTTCAGGGATCTTGGGATCGTGCCTTGTGCTCCTTTGATTATGGGTACGATTTCCACTGGCATATCCCATATCCTTCTTATTTCTATTTTCAGATCTTGATACTTATCCATTTTTTCCCTCTCTTTCTCTTCAACTCTGGTGTCCCATGGTATTGCGACATCAATGAGTGATACTTTCTTCTTGACTTTGTCAATCAACGTCACGTCTGGTCTATTTGCACGTATCACCCTATCCGTTCTGATACCATAGTCCCAGAGGATCTTTGCCTGATCGTTTTCTATCACTCCCTCAGGTTGGTGCTCGTACCACTTATTACTGCAAGGTTACTGATGTTTCTTGCATAGGCTCCAGTGGAGGGTTTTTGCCACTGAATCATGCATCTTTTTGTACTGGTTCTGTGCAAGTGCCGGGCATTCGCTTGCTATGTGGTTTATGGTTTCATTTTTCGTATTGCACTTCCTACATATGGGAGAGATGTTATTTCCGTCTATCGTTCTTTGAACATATCTGGTTCTTAGGGCCTGATCTTGTGCCGCTGTTATCATTCCTTCAGTTTCCTTCTTTAGCTCTCCCCTCTGTAGCCATTGCCATGTGTCATCGCTGGCTAGTTCTTTAGTCTGTCTCATGAATTGTCCGTGCATTGGCTTGTTGTGCCAGTCCTCTGTTCTGTCTGTTATTCTCCTGTCTCTGTATATTTCTGGATCTTCGTCTACTTTTATTAGTCCTTCTTCCCATGCACTCCTTAGCCACTCGTCTTCACTGGTTTTCAGATATTGCCCCAGTGCTCTGTTCTCGATGTTGACGCAGTCCTCTATACTTAGTAGTGCTCTCCCTCCTTCCTTTCGTGTTATGTATAGTCTGTCCGTATTTGCTCTTGGGGGTAGTGCTTTTTGTATTGTCATATGTTTTCTGATCTATGCTGCGGAGTTCTGCCTTTGTCCATTCCACTATTCCTGCGCAGTATCTGATTACTGGCACTGCCCATGTGTTTATGGCTTTTATCATATTTCCGGCGTTTAGTTTTGACTTGAGTATCGTGTCCCCTTCCTCCATTATTCCCAGGTATTTGTATCCTGTCTCATCTATGTGCTTGATTATTATTATTATTTTATTATTTTATTATTATTAATATTATTATCATCATCATTATTATTATTATTATTTTTTTTTTTGCTCTATCACAGTCCTCCAATTCGACTGGGTGGTATTTATAGTGTGGGGTTCCGGGTTGCATCCTGCCTCCTTAGGAGTCCATCACTTTTCTTACTATGTGTGCCGTTTCTAGGATCACACTCTTCTGCATGAGTCCTGGTGCTACTTCAGCCTCTAGTTTTTCTAGATTTCTTTTCAGGGATCTTGGGATCGTGCCTAGTGCTCCTATGATTATGGGTACGATTTCCACGGGCATATCCCATATCCTTTTTATTTCTATTTTCAGATCTTGATACTTATCCATTTTTTCCCTCTCTTTCTCTTCAACTCTGGTGTCCCATGGTATTGCGACATCAATGAGTGATACTTTCTTCTTGGACTTTGTCAATCAACGTCACGTCTGGTCCTGTTTGCACGTATCACCCTATCCGTTCTGATACCATAGTCCAGAGGATCTTTGCCTGATCGGTTTCTATCACTCCCTCAGGTTGGTGCTCGTACCACTTATTACTGCAAGGTAGCTGATGTTTCCTGCACAGGCTCCAGTGGAGGGCTTTTGCCACTGAATCATGCCTCTTTTTGTACTGGTTCTATGCAAGTGCCGGGCATTCGCTTGCTATGTGGTTTATGGTTTCATTTTTCGTATTGCACTTCCTACATATGGGAGAGATGTTATTTCCGTCTATCGTTCTTTGAACATATCTGGTTCTTAGGGCCTGATCTTGTGCCGCTGTTATCATTCCTTCAGTTTCCTTCTTTATTATTGTTATTATTATTATTATTATTATTATTATTATTATTATTATATTCAAGAATACGATGCACATTTACTTTGTCTGGACAAATTAAAATCTATTCAGAGCTTTTGAAAGCCTACTCAGCTTTCATTATAAATGAATGCTATTAATGTTAATGAATGCTGAACACTCTTGGCAACAGTGAATATATATGATTTATCTACTCGACCGAATTATGGAATTTTTCTCTTCATTTCAGATGTTATTATTATGATTAATATTCGAAACTAATAATAATTCACATAAAACTAGCCGTAAGGACTATTTTTTAGCTAAGCAAGCTTTCTCGGAATTAGGTACATATTTTGTAGAAAAGCATGAAGAAGAGGATATCGGGAAAGAAATAACAAATACGTAATCATATATGCGTACATAAGCTACGATATGCCGGGAAAGACGAGGCAACGAGGCATAACTTTATGATATTATTACTCCTTCCGTGATACCTTTATAGTTACGTATGCATCATAGTGCTCTGTAATTCTTCAAGTCTACTGTATCATCTTTATCTTCACGCAAAGGTACAATTATACCTGATAGCTATTAATTTGACCGTCAGTAACAATGCCAAAGGACCGTTCCACAATGTTACAAACCGAAATACTTTATTTTGTTGCTGCTTGTGATAACGTGGCTCATAAACTGACGGTTCGTGAGGAGGCCCATGCACTGTCTTGGACTCAGGTACTGAAGATGCGGATGGAAACAGAGCTTCTGAATCAATTCAAAATGTATCCTTTATATGTTTTGTGTATATTCTTCTTGGAAGGAGAATTTGAGACCAGATGGCATTACAGCTATTCAGGGCCCACAAAAATTGTCAAAAATTTGAAAAGCGTCTAGTGTGATTTGTGAAAGAGCTTACCTGAACACAGAAAATGAATGTGTTTTTATTTAAGTGTTATGAGTTATATATGTGTATATCACACTACACAAAGTGATTACAAATCTCTATACTCTAATAACAACATTTTTGTGTGGTCACGTAAGCTCTTATAATGTGTATATATATTATATATATATATATATATATATATATATATATATATATATATGTGTGTGTGTGTGTGTGTGTGTGTGTGTGTTTTCATTGTAAATGCAAGATATTGAACTGGAATAAATAATGAATTGTTTTGAGAGTACTAATAGCGATTGGCAGTCTTCTAAAATTAGGTTTCTTTGTAAATGGCGTGGGAAGAATAATCTAGCGTATTTTATTCTCTCGTCCAAATGAGAAACTCGTGCGATACATTCCCCAGTTGTCAACAAATGCCATTGCAGAGCTGTTTTGGTAGTTTGGTTCGGGTATCATTATTCCTACTCTATTTTTTATCACACATACACACTCATATATATATATATATATATATATATATATATATATATATATATATATATACAGTAGTGTGATATCTATATCTATATATATATAGATATATATATATAGATATAGATATATGAATAATATAATTTTGCTTATGTGTGCGTTTGTTTATGTTTTATATATTGGCAGTTGGTTTGTTATTTTAGTTTAAAAAACCACATAAATTGTAGAGAGTATTGAGTTAAAGGCAATTTCCCATATCTTTACTGAAATTCTGTCGAAAGTATTTTTCATAATAACCAAGGTAGTATCCATAAAAGAAATTGTAATCACCAGTAAACTAGCGCTAACTTCTAGGATCAAAGCCATTATGTAGGTCATAATTCAAAATACGTCGTTATTAAGTGCACAAGTAAACAATCAGCTTATATCGTAACTTGGCATAGTTTCACGGTCCTTTTTTTGGAAGTTTTTAAAATTTATTAATAAAACAGTGACCCAGACCCTTAGAAAATCTAACCCTTTTGCCCTTGCCTACCCAAATACCTTAGCCAAATCCCTGATTAACGTCCAACAAAAGACTTCTCACAAGAACACAGGAGTATACGAAATCCCATGCCTAGACTGTGACCAATCTTACATCGGTTTTAAAGGAAAATCACTTCCCCAGAGATTAATACTACATAAACGGTCAATTAGGTGGGGACGACAAAGCTCGGTTATTTTTAACCATATAAATACGTAACCATAACCACAGAATAAACTGGAATTTGTCTCGCATAATTTATAGCAGCAATTATCGGTACAAAAGCCAAATGATAGAGGCAGCCTTGACCAAACAAAGACAGGTAATGAACATCACAAAGGGCACCTGGGTTTCGGATATCGTTGATGAAATCTTCCTCCAACCAACGCTTAAGAATATTAATGAAGAATTACCAGAAGGGGTGACTTAGAAAAACGTGCTACCTGCAGCTGTCTCTGAAATATAGTACTCTCTATATTTTGGTGTTTTTATGGGCTCCTTTTATTAGATGGAATTCTGTTGTAACAGAGCATTTTTACCAGTCACACACACACAACACACACAACACACACACACACACACATATATATATTTATTTATATATATATATATATATATATATATATATATATATATATATATGTATGTATGTATATAACTGAATCACGAAAATTTGGAACGTGATGAATTTATAAATAAAGGCAAAAGCCACAAAGGGAAGTGAAACGGAGCACCGCGATGCCTTTCGACTCAGTGTTCTTTATATATTTATAACTCACTCACAGTGGACATCATCAGCCTCAGTACGGCTGATGAGGTCTACTGCTCAAGTAGATGAAAGCTCCCGTCTTGGAAAGTTTTTTAATACATAGCTTATATAAGTGGGGACTTTTGTTACTACATACATATATACACACCATATATGAAATGTAACGGCTGTCACAACGTGACAAGGACTTCAGAATAAGTATTCATGACCCTGCCAACTTTTCCCTAGTGTAGGTTTCTTGAGGAAATTATGCTCACATGACTACACAACCGTTAACGCAGGAAAGACGTGCATTACATGATCGAAAATGATTAATCATTATCCAGATTTCCACAAAAATTGCTTATATTTTCCCGTGAAATTCAGTAGTAACTCTCCACCGGTGGGATGTGAAAAGTTCTTAGCTACTTTACAATTCATTTATTTTACCTAGATGCACTTCTGTGTCGGGAATGACTAGCATTTTTTTTTCATCATCCTCATGGAAAGCCATTTTTATTGTTTTAGGAAAATAGTTAAAGTGTGTGTGTTTCTAATTTGAGTTCACTAGCAGTATGCTTAGCTATAGGCTAAACATTGTTATTACAGACACTGATTTCCATTTCTTTTTCTGATTTCTTAAAACTTTCAAATGTTTATAAAATCGGGTTCTCTTTCCAGGTTGAACTATATTCATTAGCAATCCAAATTTGTGGAGTCTCAGTCACTTTTCCCACGGATCGCCAATATTCCGAACTAGTAGTTCTTCAAGGCCGTTGATGATCAAGTAAATCTTGCTCCCCTTTATTCCTATAGAATCCTGAAAGACATGCTTAATTTATTCTTATTTTTTCCCAGGACGATATGCATTATAAACGTGGATTAGAGCTTGGACATAATCGTAATTTTGAATACCATAGAATAAGACAAAAGTATAGCGTTTCTACTGATCAGGAAAGTGTTGTGATATATAATCATTCTAGAGTACTCGTTATAAAATTCAGTGGTGAATATACCATCATACTAGAGTACTTGATATGGAATTCAGTGGTAAAATCAGGAATTTTGCTAGGAAATAATTGTGCCATTCAGAGTAATATATTTGTAACAGCCTACTTTCAATTTACCAATATGAAAAAGAGACTCTCTCCTTCACTTACAGACGATCATTGCAATTTATGTGGTAATTTGACGTCAGTAATTACACAGCTACCTGTTTAATCCTATTACATTGTCATCCCCTAAAACTAGACACTAAATGCGTTTCATGTCCTGTGATAGCTGCAAAAGCCCCATACCATAATCACCACTTATTAAATTATTATGTCATCCTATTTTCGAATGTAAAATGATCACGTCCAGTATAGATTTTTCTTAGTCTTCATCTCTTCTTGAGTTCACAAGAACCAGCTGATCTATAACATGTCATATTCTCATATAGAGTATTCGAAAGATATGTCCAAACCATCCCCGTCCCCTGTTCGTCTTCATCATTATCCTTTCTACACCTGGAGCGTCCGTGATTTCCCCTCCTTCCACTTATAATTTTTTTATCAGTGCTTTGTTCTCGGTACGACAGTGTTATTTCATCACTTTATCCATATTCTGTTCTCGTTAGTTTGTTTCTCCTCAGCGTACTTTTAGTCCCATTTCCCTTAGTTTGATGAAATCTGTTGAGGCAAGTTTTGTAAAGCTTTAGCTGGTTAAGACAAAATCAGTTGTATGTTTCAAGCGTGTCAGTTTTCTGTCGATACTTTAAAGATCGGGCCATTTCGAAACTGTCCCAATCCATTTACGTGGCGAATCCAAAGAGAAACCATTGGCTAATTACACTATTGAATATCGGGTTCCATTATTATATATGTATGTTTATATATATATATATATATATATATATATATATATATATATATATATATAATATATTTATTTATTTATTTATTTATATATGTTGTAGTCTCCTTAGAGGCCTGTCTGCAAAAGATTATAGCATTATTTTTTCAGCAAGTCTTTTGGATGAATTAGAGAACATCGTGTCCTTTAACCTGCTTGCATCCCACAACAGTCAACTTATTACAAAGTACCCATTCCCTGTAAAATGGACATAAGAAGTTTTTTGTTTTTCTCAAAGAAATGTACCTGAATCAATTATTCCTGCCGGGGATCGATTCCTGACTCTCGCTGGTGAGCGGAGGCTGGTAACCAGATGATCCCTCTCTTGCACCTTCCCTTCCTAGCAAAATATTTGTGAAAAGAATGGTGAGCGCATGATTTTAGCTGATGATACGTTATTGATTGGTAATAGTGAGTAAATGCCTTTATTACTGATGAAAGTTAAAGATATAGATGAATTAAATCAATTGTAAACTGCTTAATTAAATCTCCTAGAAACCAAGAAGCTGGAGCATTGATAATGATAAATGATAGAAGAAATAGAGTAGTATCGTGGAGTAATGAAAGCGGATGATGGTTGGATTCGAAAAGAAAAGAACAGAAGTGGTGAAGCAAGATATAAAAAAGAAGAACCTCTGCTTTATAAAGGTTTGATAGGAAAGGTTGGAATGTAGAACTATACTGTGGATATAGAATGTAAATTTATGGAAAGAACGAGACTTTGCTAATCAATTTTATGAATAGTGTCTTTTTGTAAAGAATTAGGAAAGTTAATAAAAAGAGAGAGAGAGATTTTAGCGATTAAGGGCATCTTATACAACTCCGTGAATTAGCAACGTTTTCATTACATCTGGAATTATTGAGCATAATTATTTTGATTACAAATTCATTATTGATTTAGTCTTGCTTTATTCATATCTTGAAGCTCTCCACCTCCATACTTGGATAGATTGGCATGACGTAACTAAGGTCGAGACTGAAATGAACTTGTGAATATAGTAGATATTCACAAACTATACATAATAAGGTTTTTTTGTGAGTACATTGTGCATTTGTGTACATTCACTATACATTCACATGCCATTAGGTATGCACATTTCGCAGATATGAAAGTGAATGACTCATTCATACTGAAGTGGCCAGGAAATTTGCGTATATAAAACTTGTACTGGATGCAGATGCACGATCTGCGAATATTACGCGGCCCTTCACTATTCTAATGATTTTGAACTGTAACAGAAACCTCCAGTTTAAGTGTATATAACTAAAACAGTGAAGTAACCTTAACTGTTTAAGTACTGAAGTCTCGTCAAATATTTGCAACCGAAGAAATACGGTTTTATATTGTGTCAAAGAATTTAAGAGAAATGGGAAACCATTACAGCTTCACGCCTCTGCTTTTATGTAAATTTAATCAAGTTAAAAACATCGGTTTTGTCACCGTTTACTTGGGAACATTTGTGCACTTTATTGAAAGGGTTCCGGCCAGCCGATGAATGTATTTCAGTACAAAATATTATCCTCTTTGTTAAGTTTTCCGACAATATCGGATCTGTGTCCTACCCAAAGTCTTCGCAGAACAAAGCTGATTGCCAAGATGATCGTTTTCGCTTTGATTTTAGCTCTGTCTAATAAATATCAGTGATTTCGAACGAAGCTCAGAAGAAGTTTAATGATCGTTGGGTTTTCACTATGCATATAAAAGGATGCGAGTGTGTAATTGTCTGCACGTGCGTAAAAGTGTAAAAGTGTATGTTTGTCTGACTGAGTGTTGAGTGCGTTCCCATATGCATGAGAAACAGGGAAAATTGGATGTATTTGTAAGCTATTTCGAAAAATGCAGGAACAGTACCATATTTAACTATTAAAATGGATTTAGTGTGCTAGAAATGTTTGATTGATGAAAATATCGTAGCATCTTTTAGTACCTCAAATGCAGCTAGATCGACACCCCTTTTTATCGTGATTTGAAAAGCCGACATAAGTTTCTGTTTATATAAGAAACTAGTGCGATGTGTACTTGGTGCCCTTTTTGGGGTAAATTTGAAATAATTACTGCATTCATTATTTACCCTTAGAGGTAAAGTTAGCGTGCTCGCCAAACTGAAATCTGCATATCGTTTAATACCGGAACAGTTATCAGAGAAAAAAAAATTCTGGACAGCAAATTTTCCCCAATAACTGTACCGTTAGGGGATTAGACCTCCCGTGTCAAAGCAGTAAGTATAAGCTGTCCATGCACGTGAAGCAGACAGCAGGAATATTCATGCCGTCCAAAGGTCTGGCGGAGGCGACCGCCCTCAGGGCCATGTGCGAATTAGCTTTGTAAATGACGGTGCAGCCGTCAAGAGAGGATTTGCGTTTTTTGTAACTGTTTCATTAATGGACTCACTCTCGGTTCGTTAATCTCGTATTGTGAAGAACTTCCTCTCTAGTCTCCTCATCCAACAGACTCAAAGTCGCTATCGGCCAGAGAAAATGAACCCTTGTTAACAGACCTTTAATTTTAAATTAATATTATATTATTCCGGCGTATTGAACATTGGCCTAATAAAATACATGAAGGATTTGGCAGAACCTTGTGAAAATAAGAAGGGGATATTCCGACATCATCGTTTTGAGGGAAAAATTATACATCGCAGAATTTCCATCGCAGGCCCGAACAAACCAATAAAAGGGGAAATAAATTAGAGCAACACAAAAGGGAATCGAGGGGAAACCGATTTGGACCCAATTAAGTGTTGACTTTTGGTTGGCCAAAGGTAAAAAGTCTGCAGTAGGAAGCAAAGGTCAGAGGAAAACCTTTCTCATATATTTTGGCTGTTTCTTTCGAAGACGCCATATATAAAATGTCTTGTTTCGTGGAATTGAACGGAGAATGTTTTTAGGTGCAAGTGTTTTCATGTTGGCAGAGAAGAATTTTTTTTATTATTATTATTATTATTTTGAAGATGCTTGACTAAACAGTGGTTGATGTATTATATTGCTCTATTTTTTTTTCATCTTCAAGAATTATGTTAGTTACAATGGTAACCACAATTGAATATTCAATGTACCTTTATCTAAAATAAATTCGTTGTAGGGGATCTGGGTAATATCAATTAAAGTAACTATTGTTCTTTCATTTCTTTGTTTTACTTGAATGTTACTAGTGCTTTTGCATATGACATTGTGTTCCAAGGGTTTAAAACTAATATTAAAAACTATATAGATTCCCAACGAAAATAAATAGGCAAAAATTGTTTAGATGCAATTATAACGAACAACGGATTTGGATTCAGCAATTTTATGTTGTTTCTTATTATCAACAGTTTTTTTTTTATTCATTACAAATTAACTAACAGCAAGTCTTGAAGCTGCTAAGTGGATGGAAAAATCTATGTGCCCTTATCAAATTTTTTTTTTGTCTAAGAATGCGTATTTCTTTGCCTTGTGAATGAATTTTTGCGACAGCAATATATAGTGTGTTTAAGCTGAAACGTACCTGTCGTTAGTTATACCGAGAGAGAGAGAGAGATAGAGAGAGAGAAAGAGAGAAGAGAGAGAGAGAGAGAGAGAGATCAAACACTTCATACTTTGAACGTACTCAACTTGGAAGCCTCTAAAGATGGCTGTATTGATAATCCTCTCAAGTTCAGTATTGATTTTCGAGTGAAGAGAGAGATAAATGATTTTGGGCCGTAGCTTCTTATCTGTTTATTCAGGTGCCAATGCACACTATTTTGAATTTAACGGAGTCGCGATGTCATTGTACATGCAATATTTTATTTAATTGTATTTCAAATGAACAAGGCTTTATATACTGAAAAGTGACTTTTGATTAGGCTTTCCTCTGGAAGCTTCCACATGAGACAAGGACACATACTGGTAATAGCGGAAATTCCTTGCTGGGACAGAGAGGTTTTTAGAAAATGTCACTGCAGGAAAATCTCTTTAATTGTCTGAAGGATTGAAGTTATCGCAAAGCTGCTGATCCCAGTAATAGTGAATCGAAGTTTCTTAGGGATGTGGCCTGTAAAAATTGCGAAAAGGGAACGCTTTCTTACATTGCTTCAAATTACATTAGAACTTTCATCATTTACTGTCCTAAAGATTGCTTTGGGTCACTTATTATTAACACCAGCCACTGCCAAATATTGAGAAGAATAAAGTATAGCGTTACAAGTTTGTATAACGTCTCAAATTTCATTGATTAATACTTCATTCTTCATTAGGAGAATAACAGTACACTGGAAATGATATAAAGTGTAACAGTTAATAATTCCATATTTTCTGAAGAAGTGACTTACAATCTAACCTAGCCTGATGGTTGAAGATGCACTGACAGTGTGTATACTTCGGTGTCCCTGGATAGCACTAATGTGCTATTCCTTTCTTTGAAGCGACGTTTATGGTTAAACGAAGGCAAGCAGCCATTTTTGTATGGTTGACATAATATGTTCCGGGTTGCCCAAGATCATGATATTAGTCCTATATCTGACTGGTAATTATAATTAACGTTGATATACTGAGAAATAGTTAAATGGGGTGCCTTTACCGCAGAAGAAAGGTTTCAATGGAAATTTGCTTGTGGCTTATAGTTTGTAGGTAAAAAATAATTAATTGCTCGGCGGTTAAATAACTACTTTTTACTTGCCTGTGTCCAATTGCATACACACCTTCCCCTTTCTTTACACACACACACTCCACACACACAAACACACACATGTAGATATATATGTGTGTGTGTAACTACTTATTAGCGTAAAGTTGGAAATGTAGCGAATAGATGTTTTGTTAATCCCATTCGAATTATGTGTAGGGATTGGTTTTATACTACAAATGACACTGTCATTATGAAGTTGATAGGATACACTGCTGGCCCCTCTTTTTTTTCTGAATTTGCATTTTAAGCCATGGATTTTACACAAGGGTTTTAAAATGTAACTTACCTAAGGTCAGTGAATAATCTCATGTTTTTTGCACTACGAATTATACGCCCTTGATTCTCGCGGATGAAGTATCAAGGACCCTGGAACCCCGTTGAGTAAGAGGGCTGAGTGGCAGCACTTTGTATTCTGGTCATGTATCCGATTTGTTGCCACATCATGTACTGGGGCACGTTTGCGGAGCCTGGGTGCATTCTAGTGCAGCCGCTTTTGCAGTCATTTTTTAAAGGTAGGCGCGCTTGCGCTTTATAATTGGCATCTTTTTAATTTTGTCTTTTCATTCACAGGAAAGTTTCTTTCGCTTCATTTATTCGCGCATATCTTGTTGCGTCATTTTCTTTAAGACGCACCTGCCACTTCTCGTCCCTTGTTGTGATTCCTATCTGCCATTTGCCATCTCGGTTGTTTGCGCGGCGCCTGAAAGAGATGACGTTCAGACCGCTGGTAATTTTGGAACCCTTCGTTTCCCATCTCTCGTCGCAAAGTCAGGAAGGGAGAGGATTCGTTTGGGATACGACTCTACCTGGAAGCGTCTCTCTCTCTCTCTCTCTCTCTCTCTCTCTCTCTCTCTCTCTCTCTCTCTCACGTTTTGTGGCTTTATTTCTCTCTGTAAGACCATAGGAATGTTCATAAATTGTAGCGTCCTCAGCATGTTAGTTAAAAAAGTTAAGTATATCTCAGTTTCACCAGACCACTGAGCTGATTATCAGCTCTCCTAGGGCTGGCCCGAAGGGTTAGATATTTTTACTTGGCTAGGAACCAATTGGTCACCTAGCAACGGGACCTACAGCTTATTGTGGGATCCGAACCACGCTATTTCGAGAAATTAATTTCTATCACTAGAAATAAATTCTTCTAGATTCCGCGTTGCCCGAGCCAGGAATCGAACTTCGGACCACCGGATTGGAGCCGAGCGCGAAAACCACTCGTCCAGCGAGGAACTTTAGCCTGTTAGTACAGTAAGAGCAACCCATTTGTTTATGTGAAAACCCCTGTTGAAATGGTTGGTTATGACGAAAGGGAAACTATTCGAATAATTACAAATATAAATACTGTATTTCCCCCCATTTTTAGTTTTCTGTAAAAGAGAGCTATTGAGATGGCTTTGTCTGTCCGTCAGCACTTGTTCTGTCCACCCTCGGATCTTACAAACTACTGAAGCTACAGGGCTTCAAATTGCTATGTTGATCATCCACCCTCCAAACATCAAACATACTAAATTGCAGCCCTTTATGGTTTAATATTATCCATGATCATGCTTCTGGCACCACCATTGGGGTCACCACCGGGCCATGGCTGAAAGTTTCATGGGCCGTGGCTGAGAGTTTCATACAGCATTATACTCTGTACAGATAACTCGATTGCGCCGAAGGAACTTGGGCGCATTTCTCACCAGCGTTTTCTAGTGCATGCCTTTGTTCCTGAGGAGGC
>NC_087201.1:54566045-54603418 GCF_015104395.2 Macrobrachium nipponense | reverse complement strand
GCCTCCTCAGGAACAAAGGCATGCACTAGAAAACGCTGGTGAGAAATGTGCCCCCAAGTTCCTTCGGCGCAATCGAGTTATCTGTACAGAGTATAATGCTGTATGAAACTCTCAGCCACGGCCCATGAAACTTTCAGCCATGGCCCGGTGGTGACCCCAATGGTGGTGCCAGAAGCATGATCATGGATAATATTAAACCATAAAGGGCTGCAATTTAGTATGTTTGATGTTTGGAGGGTGGATGATCAACATAGCAATTTGAAGCCCTGTAGCTTCAGTAGTTTGTAAGATCCGAGGGTGGACAGAACAAGTGCTGACGGACAGACAAAGCCATCTCAATAGCTCTCTTTTACAGAAAACTAAAAATGGGGGGAAATACAGTATTTATATTTGTAATTATTTCGAATAGTTTCCCTTTCGTCATAACCAAACCATTTCAACAGGGGTTTTCACATAAACAAATGGGTTGCTCTTACTGTACTAACAGGCTAAAGTTCCTCGCTGGACGAGTGGTTTTCGCGCTCGGCTCCAATCCGGTGGTCCGAAGTTCGATTCCTGGCTCGGGCAACGCGGAATCAGAAGAATTTATTTCTAGTGATAGAAATTAATTTCTCGAAATAGCGTGGTTCGGATCCCACAATAAGCTGTAGGTCCCGTTGCTAGGTGACCAATTGGTTCCTAGCCAAGTAAAAATATCTAACCCTTCGGGCCAGCCCTAGGAGAGCTGATAATCAGCTCAGTGGGTCTGGTGAAACTGAGATATACTTAACTTTTTAACTACATGCTGAGGACGCTACAATTTATGAACATTCCTATGGTCTTACAGAGAGAAATAAAGCCACAAAACGAGAGAGAGAGAGAGAGAGAGAGAGAGAGAGAGAGAGAGAGGAACGCTTCCAGGTAGAGTCGTATCCCAAACGAATCCTCTCCCTTCCTGACTTTGCGACGAGAGATGGGAAACGAAGGGTTCCAAAATTACCAGCGGTCTGACGTCATCTCTTTCAGGCGCCGCGCAAACAACCGAGATGGCAAATGGCAGATAGGAATCACAACAAGGGACGAGAAGTGGCAGGTGCGTCTTAAAGAAAATGACGCAACAAGATATGCGCGAATAAATGAAGCGAAAGAAACTTTCCTGTGAATGAAAAGACAAAATAAAAAGATGCCAATTATAAAAGCGCAAGCGCGCCTACCTTTAAAAAATGACTGCAAAAGCGGCTGCACTAGAATGCACCCAGGCTCCGCAAAACGTGCCCAGTACATGATGTGGCAACAAATCGGATACATGACCAGAATACAAAGTGCTGCCACTCAGCCCTCTTACTCAACGGGGTTCCAGGGTCCTTGATACTTCATCCGCGAGAATCAAGGGCGTATAATTCGTAGTGCAAAAAACATGAGATTATTCACTGACCTTAGGTAAGTTACATTTTAAAACCCTTGTGTAAAATCCATGGCTTAAAATGCAAATTCAGAAAAAAAAGAGGGGCCAGCAGTGTATCCTATCAACTTCATAATGACAGTGTCATTTGTAGTTATAAAACCAATCCCTACACATAATTCGAATGGGATTAACAAAACATCTATTCGCTACATTTCCAACTTTACCGCTAATAAGTATTACACACACACATATATATCTACATGTGTGTGTTTGTGTGTGTGAGTGTGTGTGTGTAAAGAAAGGGGAAGGTGTGTATGCAATTGGACACAGGCAAGTAAAAAGTAGTTATTTAACCGCCGAGCAATTAATTATTTTTTACCTACAAACTATAAGCCACAAGCAAATTTCCATTGAAACCTTTCTTCTGCGGGTAAAGGCACCCCATTTAACTATTCTCAGTATATCAACGTTAATTATAATTACCAGTCAGATATAGGACTAATATCATGATCTTGGGCAACCCGGAACATATTATGTCAACCATACAAAAATGGCTGCTTGCCTTCGTTTAACCATAAACGTCGCTTCAAAGAAAGGAATAGCAAATTAGTGCTATCCAGGGACACCGAAGTATACACACTGTTAGTGCGTCTTCAAGCATCAGGCTAGGTTAGATTGTAAGTCACTTCTTCAGAAAATATGGAATTATTAACTGTTACACTTTATATAATTTCCAGTGTACTGTTATTCTCCTAATGAAGAATGAAGTATTATTCAATGAAATTTGAGACGTTATACAAACTTGTAACGCTATACTTTATTCTTCTCAATATTTGGCAGTGGCTGGTGTTAATAATAAGTGACCCAAAGCAATCTTTAAGACAGTAAATGATGAAAGTTCTAATGTAATTTGAAGCCATGTAAGAAAGCGTTCCCTTTTCGCAATTTTTACAGGCCACATCCCTAAGAAACTTCGATTCACTATTACTGGGATCAGCAGCTTTGCGATAACTTCAATCCTTCAGACAATTAAAGAGATTTTCCTGCAGTGACATTTTCTAAAAACCTCTCTGTCCCAGCAAGGAATTTCCGCTATTACCAGTACAATATGTGTCCTTGTCTCATGTGGAAGCTTCCAGAGGAAAGCCTAATCAAAAGTCACTTTTCAGTATATAAAGCCTTGTTCATTAGAAATACAATTAAATAAAATACTGCATGTACAATGACATCGCGACTCCATTGAATTCAAAATAGTGTGCATTGGTACCTGAATAAACAGATAAGAAGCTACGGCCCAAAATCATTTATCTCTCTCTTCACTCGAAAATCAATACTGAACTTGAGAGGATTATCAATACAGCCATCTTTAGAGGCTTCCAAGTTGAGTACGTTCAAAGTATGAAGTGTTTGATCTCTCTCTCTCTCTCTCTCTCTCTCTCTCTCTCTCTCTCTCTCTCTCTCTCTCTTTCGGTATAACTAACGACAGGTACGTTTCAGCTTAAACACACAATATATTGCTGTCGCAAAAATTCATTCACAAGGCAAAGAAATACGCATTCTTTGACAAAAGAAAATTTGAAAAGGGCACATAGATTTTTCCATCCACTTAGCAACTTCAAGACTTGCTGTTAGTTAATTTGTAATGAATAAAAAAAACCTGTTGATAATAAGAAACAACATAAAATTGCTGAATTAACAACATTTCGTACAGGCTTCATATGCCTATTCTTATAGGAATAGGAAATTGAATGAAATACACACACACACACACACACACACACACACACACACACACACACATATATATATATATATATATATATATATATATATATATAATATATATATGCATCGAGGTACAAATGTCCTTTAATATCTAATTCGCTCTACCTCGGAATTTAATATATTTTCATACATGTCAACCGAAGGGGAATTTTTCATTCGAAAAGAAATTCGTCGGCTCACTGGGCGCGAACCATCGAACCAACAACTTTAAGACCCACAGTGAAGCATCTAGACCACACAGCCACCGCAAGAGGGCTGTGTGGTCTAGATGCTTCACTGTGCGTCTTGAATTTGTTGGTTCGATGGTTTTTCCGCCCGTGTGCCGACGAATTTCTTATCGACTAAAAAATTCTCCTTAGGTTAACATATTTGAAAATATATCAGTTCCGAGGTAGAGCGAATTAGATATTCAAGGACATTTGTAGCTCGATGTATGTATATGAATCACGTAATGTGATATGACTAATATATATATATATATATATATATATATATATATATATATATATATATATATAAATAATATATATATATATATATATATATATATATATATAATATATATATATATACATACTATAATATTATATTATATATATATATAATATTAAAAAATATATATATATACATATAGTATAAATATATATATATATATAATATATATATATATATATATATATATTGTTAAATATATTGTTACATATTGGTCAGGGTCTGGCTACGTGAAATTAATATTGATTTTAAAAAATTGCCTTAGGGCCCACTTGCCCAGAACCAAATATGCAAGCAAATGTAACAAAGAGATAGCTTATCTTGTTAGGAGAGGGACGCAGTAACGAACGACCCTTTAGTAATGCCTACAGTGCACCCAGAAGGGAATAGAAATTCTACGCAATAATAATGCAAACTGGAGCTCGTGGCTCGTGTATATACAGATTACAACCTGGGTATCAGTTGCAGAAGCAGAGGCTTGCTTGTAGCAGCAAGCCTGTAGCAAGGTTGAATTAACTGTCTTCTAAGGCAACTTCTCACAGGTAGGTAGGTCGGTGGCAGCAATACGAGTGGACGAGATAACACGTCTCTAGAAGTAGATTTCCCAGATAAGGATTCGTGCTCAAAAGATTCTCTCACTTGCAATAATAATCTATCAAATGGATGTATGATCTGCTCTACGTCACTGAGCAAAGAAATATTTCATCAATAGATTTAATTCATATGAGGAACACACATACTAGTTTTCAGCAAGGGATTTTACTTTGGGAGATTAATTCTAAGGATAGGAAATGAGAGATTTAGTGAGAGCACCAGTAACTGGTCCTTAATTGCTCATATCAGAATCACCAAGCAAATCAAGTTTGCAAGTGCACTTTTGCAAAATAGCTGAATGATCCAATATATCTTCCATTAACAACTGAAGGGACTGCTAGGAGTCCACGTCACTTGTAACGCCAATTAACAGTGCGGCAACGTGCCAAGACAAAGAGATATGGCCCGAGATTGGGACGTAGCAGATTAAAGGTTTGCTCTGAGTGTCGACTGAGTATAGGTACTAACGTTCTCCCGGTAGCTGCTCATCTATGGGCCTTCAAGCCACGGAAATGGCGAGCCTTAAGGAGGGTGTGCTAAGATTCTTGAAAAGACAATTAGGACCAGCAAAAAGGAGAGCACCGAGATTGGGACAAAGATATAAAGCGACTACTATTATAGTATGCCTATCATTCATATGACTAACCTAATCGAACTTCCTGACTTTACCCCTTCTCAAAACTGCTCTCAATACTTCCACTTCAGGTATGGAGTAACCCTCCGAATGGATGGGACTTGTCCTTACTGTAGAACAACGAGGCGAGAGCAGGATAAACTTATGAATAATATATATATAACCTACACTTACACACTAGAGCAAGTATTTTGAAAAAGGACTGACCAAGCACAACGTACTACAAAGTAACCTCTGTTGCAGCAATACATAAATATGAATACTAATGTACAACAAGTCTTATTTAGGGCGGAGCCACCTTCTTCAACAGCAGGATCTGGAATTCTCTTCTTTCCTCCTAATGCCACCTCAACTACTGCACTTTTCCTTCCGAGGTGAGGTTCTTTAGCCTTTGTCTAAATAAGCTTTCAAAGCATAGGACAAACATCCTTCTGGGCGATTCTATGTGACCGGATGCGATCTGTCCTCATTGTAAGACGCTGCACAAAGAAATTTTACTTGACGTCTTCAGACAAAACGTAACTTTCCCAATTCTGGATTATTAGGTTGTAACGGAGTTTCAACCACTATCCTTACAAATAAGGGAATTATACAAGGTCGACAAATTTGTTTATTACATTTTAAACATTCTTTAACAGTTAAACTAGTCTTATATAATTACAAAAATGACTATTTACATTTAATCCCAAGTCAAAATTTGTTACCTAACTACAAGCTTACTAAAGTCGGTTTTACATAAATCAATATGAATAAGGTGCATCTAAGGAAGGGACGGCCGAAACAGTTAAGATGGCTGTATAAATTAGCATTGCAATTATCACCAGACTGTGCAGTTTTTAAACTAAATAATAATATCTTTAACTGAATGAACGTTTGTTCCGTTAATGAAAATGGTCGTGAAAAATGTGGAGGTTATGGAAATCCAAATCCGTTGTTCGTTATAATTGCATCTAAACAATTTTTGCCTATTTATTTTCGTTGGGAATCTATATTGTTCTAATATTATTTAACCTTGGAACACAATGTCATATGCAAAAGCACTAGTAACATTCAAGTAAAAAGAAATGAAACAAATATTACTTTAATTGGATATTACCCAGATTCCCTACAACGAATTTATTTTAGATAAAGGTACATTGAATATTCAATTGTGGTTACCATTGTAACTAACATAATTCTTGAAGATGAAAAAAAATAGAGCAATATAATACATCAACCACTGTTTAGTCAAGCATCTTCAAAATAATAATAATAATAATAAAAATTTCTTCTCTGCCAACATGAAAACACTTGCACCTAAAAACATTCTCCGTTCAATTCCACGAAACAAGACATTTTATATATGGCGTCTTCGAAAGAAACAGCCAAAATATATGAGAAAGGTTTTCCTCTGACCTTTGCTTCCTACTGCAGACTTTTTACCTTTGGCCAAAGTCAACACTTAATTGGGTCCAAATCGGTTTCCCCTCGATTCCCTTTTGTGTTGCTCTAATTTATTTCCCCTTTTATTGGTTTGTTCGGGCCTGCGATGGAAATTCTGCGATGTATAATTTTTCCCTCAAAACGATGATGTCGGAATATCCCCTTCTTATTTTCACAAGGTTCTGCCAAATCCTTCATGTATTTTACTAGGCCAATGTTCAATACGCCGGAATAATATAATATTAATTTAAAATTAAAGGTCTGTTAACAAGGGTTCATTTTCTCTGGCCGATAGCGACTTTGAGTCTGTTGGATGAGGAGACTAGAGAGGAAGTTCTTCACAATACGAGATTAACGAACCGAGAGTGAGTCCATTAATGAAACAGTTACAAAAAACGCAAATCCTCTCTTGACGGCTGCGCCGTCATTTACAAAGCTAATTCGCACATGGCCCTGAGGGCGGTCGCCTCCGCCAGACCTTTGGACGGCATGAATATTCCTGCTGTCTGCTTCACGTGCACGGACAGCTTTTATACTTACTGCTTTGACACGGGAGGTCTAATCCCCTAAGGGTACAGTTATTGGGGAAAATTTGCTGTCCAGATTTTTTTTTTTCTCTGATAACTGTTCCGGTATTAAACGATATGCAGATTTCAGTTTGGTGAGCACGCTAACTTTACCTCTAAGGGTCAATAATGAATGCAGTAATTACTTCAAATTTACCCCAAAAAGGGCACCAAGTACACATCGCACTAGTTTCTTAAACAGAAACTTCAGTTTATGTCGACTTTTCAAATCACGATGAAAAGGGGTGTCGATCTAGCTGCATTTGAGGTACTAAAAAATGCTACGATATTGTCATCAATCGAACATTTCTAGCACACTAAATCCATTTTAATAGTTAAATATGGTACTGTTCCTGCATTTTTCGAAATAGCTTACAAATACATCCAATTTTCTGCTGTTTCTCATGCATATGGGAACGCACTCACCACTCAGTCAGACAAACACACACTTTTACACTTTTACGCACGTGCAGACAATTACACACTCGCATCCTTTTATATGCATAGTGAAAACCCAACGATCATTAAACTTCTTCTGAGCTTCGTTCGAAATCACTAATATTTATTAAACAGAGCTAAATCAAAGCGAAAACGATCATCTTGGCAATCAGCTTTGTTCTGCGAAGACTTTGGGTAGGACACAGATCAGGTATTGTCGGAAAACTTAACAAAGAGAATAATATTTTATGCTGAAATACATTCATCGGCTGGCCGGAACCCTTTCGATAAAGTGCACAAATGTTCCCAAGTAAACGGTGACAAAACCGATGTTTTTAACTTGATTAAATTTACATAAAAGGAGAGGCGTGAAGCTGTAATGGTTTCCCATTTCTCTTAAAATCTTTGACACAATATAAAACCGTATTTCTTCGGTTGCAAATATTTGACGAGACTTCAGTTCTTAACAGTTAAGGTTACTTCACTGTTTTAGTTATATACACTTAAACTGGAGGTTTCTGTTACGGTTCAAAATCATTAGAATAGTGAAGGGCCGCGTAATATTCGCAGATCGTGCATCTGCATCCAGTACAAGTTTTATATACACAAATTTCCTCGTCACTTCAGTATGAATGAGTCATTCACATTCATATCTGCGAAATGTGCATACCTGATGGCATGTGAATGTATAGTTAATGTACACAAATGCACAATGTACTCACAAAAAAAACCTTATTATAGTTTGTGAATACCTACTATATTCACAAGTTCATTTCAGTCTCGACCTTAGTTACGTCATGCCAATCTATCCAAGTATGGAGGTGGAGAGCTTCAAGATATGAATAAAGCAAGACTAAATCAATAATGAATTTGTAATCAAAATAATTATGCTCAATAATTCCAAATGTAATGAAAACCGTTGCTAATTCACGGAGTTGTATAAGATGCCCTTAATCGCTAAAATCTCTCTCTCTCTTTTTATTAACTTTCCTAATTCTTTACAAAAAGACACTATTCATAAAATTAATTAGGAAAGTCTCTCTCTTTCCATAAATTTACATTCTACATCCACAGTTAAGTTCTACATTTCAACCTTTCCTATCAAACCTTTACAAAGCAAGAGGTTCTTCTTTTTCATATCTTGCTTCACCACTTTTGTTCTTTTCTTTTCGAATCCAACCATCATCCGCTTACATTACTCCACGATTCTACTCTATTTCTTCTATCATTTATCATTATCAATATTCCAGCTTCTTGGTTTCTAGATTTAATTAAGCAGTTTACAATTGCTTTAATTCATCTATATCTTTAACTTTCATCAGTAATAGAGGCATTTACTCACTATTACCAATCAATAACAATAACGTATCATCAGCAAAAATCATGCGCTCACCATTCTTTTCACAAATATTTTGCTAAGAAGGGAAGGTGCATGGGAGGGATCATCTGGTTACCAGCCTCCGCTCACCAGCGAGAGTCAGGAATCGATCCCCGGCAGGAATAATTGATTCAGGTCCATTTCTTTGAGAAAAACAAAAAACTTCTTATGTCCATTTTACAGGGAATGGGTACTTTGTAATAAGTTGACTGTTGTGGGATGCAGGCAGGTTAAAGGGCACGATGTTCTCTAATTCATCCAAAAGACTTGCTGAAAAAAATAAGGCTATAATCTTTTGCAGACAGGACCTTCTAAGGAGTAACTACAAAACATATATATATATAGATATATAATATCTATTATAATATATATATTATATTACAAACATACATATTCAATAGTGTAATTAGCCAATGGTTCCTCTTTGGATTCCGCCACGTAAATGGATAGGCACAGTTTCGAAATGGCCCGATCTTTGAAGTACCGACAGAAAACTGACACGCTTGAAACATACAACTGATGTTGTCTTAATCAGCCAAAGCTTTACAAAACTTGCCTCAACAGATTTCATCAAACTAAGGGAAATGGGACTAAAAGTACACTGAAGAGAAACAAACTAACGAGAGCAGAATATGGATAAAGTGATGAAATAACACTGTCGTACCGAGAACAAAGCACTGGTAAAAAATTATTAGTCGAAGGAGGGGAAATCACGGACGCTCCAGGTGTAGAAAGGATAATGATGAAGACGAACAGGGGACGGGGATGGTTTGGACATATCTTTCGAATACTCTATATGAGAATATGACATGTTATAGATCAGCTGGTTCTTGTGAACTCAAGAAGAGATGAAGACTCAGAAAAATCTATACTGGACGTGATCATTTTACGTTCGAAAATAGGATGACATAATAATATAATTTAGTGGTGATTATGGTATAGGGCTTTTGCAGCTATCACAGGACATGAAACGCATTTAGTGTCTAGTTTAAGGCGATGACAATGTAATAGGATTAAACAGGTAGTTGTGTAATTACTGAAGTCAAATTACCACATAAATTGCAATGATCGTCTGTAAGTGAAGGAGAGAGTCTCTCTTTCATATTGGTAAATTGAAAGTAGGCTGAAACAAATATATTTCTCTGAATGGCACAATTATTTCCTAGCAAAATTCCTGATTTTACCCCTGAATTCCATATCAAGTGCTCTAGTATGATGGTATATTCACCACTGAATTTTATAAGGAGTACTCTAGAATGATTATATATCACAACACTTTCCTGATCAGTAGAAACGCTATACTTTTGTCTTATTCGATTTTGTCAACAAATGTAAAGTTTATTACACCTGCATAAAATTCCGCACATTATCTACTGCCGTACTTTGGGCTTTTCTCATAAGATTTACGTGCTGGGAAAAGAAAATGCAGCTGTTGCAATCTTTAACATACGTGGATGGGTGATACGACCAAGGGCTGGAATATATCCCGGATACAATTTATTACCGCTACAGGTTCGTAATATCACTAAAAAGAGGAAAAACCTTCTATGGTATTCAAAATTATGATTATGTCCAAGCTCTAATTCACGTTTATAATGCATATCGTCCTGGAAAAAAATAAGAATAAATTAAGCATGTCTTTCAGGATTCTATAGGAATAAAGTGGAGCAAGATCTACTTGATCATCAACAGCCTAGAAGAACTACTAGTTCGGAATATTGCCGATCCGTGGGAAAAGTGACTGAGACTCCACAAATTTGGATTGCTAATGAATAGTTCAACCTGGAAAGAGAACCCGATTTTATAAACATTTGAAAGTTTTAAGAAATCAGAAAAAGAAATGGAAATTAGTGTCTGTAATAACAATGTTTAGACTATAGCTAAGCATACTGCTAGTGAAACACGCACACTTTAACTATTTTCCTAAAACAATAAAAATGGCATTCCAAGAGGATGATGAAAAAAAAAATGCTAATGTCATTCTCGACACAGAAGTGCATCTAGGTAAAATAAATGATTTGTAAAGTAGGTAAGAACTTTTCACATACTACCGGTGGAGAGTTACTACTGAATTTTACGGGAAAATATAAGCAATTTTTGTGGAAATCTTGATAATGATTAATCATTTTCGATCAATGCACGTCTCTCCTGTGTTTACAGTTGTGTAAAGTCACGTGAGCATAATTTCCTCAAGAAACCTACACTAGGGAAAAGTTGGCAGGGTCATGAATACTTATTCTGAAGACCTTGTCACGTTGTGACAGCCGTTGCATTTCATATATGGTGTGTATGTATGTATGTATGTAGTAACAAAAGTCCCCACTTATATGAGCTGTGTATCAAAAAACTTTACAAGACGGGAGCTTTCATCTACTTGAACAGTAGACCTCATCAGCCGTACTGAGGCTCATGAGGTCCACTGTGAGTTTATATATAAAGAACACTGAGTCGAAAGGCATCGCGGTGCTCCGTTCCACTTCCTTTTGTGGCTTTTGCCTTTATTTATAAATTCATCACGTTCCAAATTTTCGTGATTCAGTTATACATACATACATACACACACACACACACACACACACACACACATATATAATATATATATATATATATATATCGAGCTACAATGTCCTTTAATATCTAATTCGCTCTACCTCGGAATTAATATATTTTTCATATATGCTTAACCGAAGGGGAATTTTTTCTCGATAATAGACTTGCCTGGACCCGGGCGCGAACCCATGGAGCCTTTCAAATCCAGGAACGTCAGCACCGCGGTGGTGTAGTAGGTAAAAGCTTCACTGACGTTCCTGGATTTGAAAATCTCCATAGGTTCGCGCCCGGGTCCAGGCAAGTCTATTATCGAGAAAAAATTCCCCTTCGTTAAGCATATATGAAAAATATATTAATTCCGAGGTAGAGTGAATTAGATATTAAAGGGACATTGTAGCTCGATATATATATATATATATATATATATATATATATATATATATATATATATATGTGTGTGTGTGTGTGTGTGTGCGTGTGTGTGTATGTGTGTGTGACTGGTAAAAATGCTCTGTTGCAATAGAATTCCATCTAATAAAAGGAGCCCATAAAAACACCAAAATATAGAGTAAGTACTATATTTCAGAGACAGCTGCAGGTAGCACGTTTTTCTAAGTCACCCCTTCTGGTAATTCTTCTTTAATATTCTTGAGCGTTGGTTGGAGGAAGATTTCATCAATGATATCCGAAACCCAGGCGCCCTTTGTGATGTTCATTACCTGTCTTTGTTTGATCAAGGCTGCCTCTATCATTTGGCTTTTGTACCGATAATTGCTGCTATAAATTACGCGAGACAAATTCCAGATTATTCTGTGGTTATGGTTTTTTATATGGTTAAAAATAACTGAGCTCTGTCGTCCACACCTAATTGACCGTTTATGTGGTATTAATCTCTGGGGAAGTGATTTTCCTTTAAAACCGATGTAAGATTGGTCACAGTCTAGGCATGGGATTTCATATACTCCTGTGTTCGTGTGAGAAGTCTTTTGTTGGACGTTAATCAGGGATTTGGCTAAGGTATTTGGGTAGGCAAAGGCAAAAGGGTTAGATTTTCTGAGGGTCTGGGTCACTGTTTTATTAATAAATTTTAAAAATTTCCAAAAAAAGGACCGTGAAACTATGGCAAGTTACGATATAAGCAGGTTGTTTACTTGTGCACTTAATAACGACGTATTTTGAATTATGACCTACATAATGGCTTTAATCCTAGAAGTTAGCACTAGTTTACTGGTGATTACAATTTCTGTTATGGATACTACCTTGGTTATTATGAAAAATACTTTCGACAGAATTTCAGTAAAGATATGGGAAATTGCTTTTAACTCATACTCTCCACAATTTATGTGATTTTTAAACTAGAATAACAAACCAACTGCAATATATAAAACATAAACAAACGCACACATAAGCAAATATATATTCATATATCAATACATATATATGCGTGTGTGTGTGTGATAAAAAAATAGAGTAGGAATAATGATACCCGAACCAATACCACAAACAGCTCTGCAATGGCATTTGTTGACAACTGGGGAATGTATCGCACGAGTCTCTCATTTAGACGAGAGAATAAAATACGCTAGATTATTCTTCCCACGCCATTTACAAAGAAACCTAATTTTAGAAGACTGCCACTCGCTATTAGTACTCTCAAAACAATTCATTATTTATTCCAGTTCAATATGTTGCATTTACAATGAAAACACACACACAAACACACACACACACACACATATTATATATATAATATATATATATATATATATATATATATACAATATATATATATATATACATATATAAAAATATAAATATATATATATATATATATATATATATATATATATATATATACACACACATTATAAGAGCTTACGTGACCACAGAAAAATGTTGTTATTAGAGTATAGAGATTTGTAATAACTTCGTGTAGTGTGACATACACATATATAACTCATAACACTTAAATAAAAACACATTCATTTTCTGTGTCCAGGTAAGCTCTTTTACAAATCACACTAGACGCTTTTCAAATTTTTGACAATTTTTGCGGGCCCTGAATAGCTGTAATGCCATCTGGTCTCATTCTCCTTCCGAGAAGAATATACACAAAACATATAAAGGATACATTTTGAATTGATTCAGAAGCTCTGTTTCCATCCGCATCTTCAGTACCTGAGCCCAAGACAGTGCATGGGGCTCCTTACGAACCGTCAGTTTATGTGCCACGTTATCACAAGCAGCAACAAAACGGTCCTTTGGCATTGTTACTGACGGTCAAATTAATAGCTATCAGGTATAATTGTACCTTTGCGTGAAGATAAGGATGATACAGGAGACTTGAAGAATTACAGAGCACTATGATGCTTACGTAACTATAAAGGTATCACGTGAAGGTGTAATAATATCATAAAGTTATGCCTCGTTGCCTCATCTTTCCGGGCATATCGTAGCTTATGTACGCATATATGATTACGTATTTGTTATTTCTTTCCCGATATCCTCTTCTTCATGCTTTTTCCTCCAAAACCTTATTCCGAGAAAGCTTGCTAGCTAAATAATAGTCCTTAAGGCTTAGTTTTTTTTTATGTGAATTATTATTAGTTTTTCGAATATTAATCATAATAATAACACCTGAAATGAAGAGAAAAATTCCAATAATTCGTCGAGTAGATAAATTATATATATTCACTGTTGCCAAGAGTGTTCAGCATTCATTAACATTAATAGCATTCATTTATAATGAAAGCTGAGTAGGCTTTCAAAAGCTCTGAATAGATTTTAATTTGTCCAGACAAAGTAAATGTGCATTGTATTCTTGAATATTATAATAATAATAATAATAATAATAATAATAATAATAATAATAATAATAATAATATAATAATGATAATAATAATAATAATCTGAGGAATATAGTTGAACTACTGAACGATTATATCCCACAGGAAATAGAGTAACGAAGAACAAACAAATGAGTAATTAACGAGTAACGAAAAAATTAACTTACACCTTGACTGCTGTTATTCTTTTTAATTAATCATGTGTAGGACGATGGCCTACCCTCCCTAAAAAAAAAAAATAATAATCCTCAGGATTTGGAAAAGTAGTAAATTTCTCATCTTCTCTGGACCGGCTTCGATTCGAACAGTTATCATTTCATTCGGTAACTACTGACACAAATACCTAACTATGTTAACACACATAATTACAGATGTAATAAAACAAGACGGCACAAATTTCTGTAACCTAAATCAATGATATTAAAAATTTTACGAAAACATAGATTACTTTACAAGACAAGTTAAAAAAAAACAAAAAAAGGTTTACTGAAGTGAAGTCATTACATACTGCTGATCTTTTAATCTTGATTCCACTCACACTGAAATCTGTCCAATGAGACGGTTTGCTCAAAGGGGGACCCCATACAATACTCCACTCGGGTACATGGACGTCGCCTGAAAGAGTCCGCTTGAAAACTTAATGCTAAAGTGCTCTTCTGCTAACGACAGTTCATATTACGGGAAACTTCTTCATCCCAAGGGATTTTAGCCCACTTCTCACCATACCTTAAATTTTAAACTCTGGTAAATAACAAATTGCCAGGTCAGCAGCGTTATTACATTGCTAAATCATGCTCTACTTATCGAAATGGACATTCAAAAACCTCCTACTTGAAACAATACTCATTTACAAATTGATGAGAAGTAAATTGACTATCAATTAGAGAGCGACAAAAACAAATGAACACAAAAAAAAGGAAACATGCTCTTTTTCGGCGTTAAATTGGAAAAAATTGCTTAAAATATTATGCAAGCGATCTTCGCATCCTATCTCAAAATATGAGCCATTAATTGTGATGATATCGTTCCTCATTATTTATTCATATATTCCCCGGTAGCTATCCTACATATTCATAAGCTCCAGGCAGCGAAGGTGCTTCCTTGGGTGTACGCCCACCTATGTATAAACTGCCCGAAAGGATAAACATTCAGTCATTCCACAACAGCGGCTACTTGACATCTACCATCGTATCAACATTCACAGATGTTTTCCTAAGGGAAGGGGAGGGGAGGGGAGGGGGAACCCCTGCTTCTCCCTCCACATTGCATATTTGGAAATCTGAAAGTTTTCTACTGGCCTGTTAACATCGAGTATTTTCTTTTATAAAAGGCTAATAGTCTGCCTCAATAAAACCAACGATCCCACAATTGAAATTTCCGAAACTGGGGTTGGTTGGCATTTGTTACATGTAATTGGCGCTCGTTGGATATCCTCAAAGCAGCTTATGATATACAGAAGTAGATACAATAATTCTCATAAACGGTATTTGACATCTGTACGTTACAGTTCAATGTTTTTATTACCCTAACTATCTCTGGACTCGTTTTTAGACACTGCTTTGACTCTCATTAATTTTAGAAATGCGAATGTACTACCACAAGAAAAGTTCCAAGAAGATATTGTTAGTACAGGGAAAATTTCATTTTTTCTAGTTCTGAAGAATTTTCCATCCATTAGGATATGGTGTAATTTTCATGTCTTCTCCCTCCATTCTCATCCACTCCAGATATACAAATACCATTTTAAAGAAAAAAAAATAGCTCATGTATTCTATATTCTCCAAAACCACCTAGGCTTTGACTCAGATCACCAAGAAATTTACATTTTATCGTTCCAACTTTTCTACTCTAGCTCCATATCTTACAAGTGTGTAATGTGTTAGTGAATTACATATCATGTCTTGCTTGGAGACAGATTGAGCTGTAGAGGCAGCCTTCTTGAATGAAGGAATCTGATGCGTAAGCATTTTAATCTGGAGGCTGTTCGTACTGTTGTCAAGGCAGTTTGGGGTGTGTCGAGTATGTACATTCGTTTGTACGGATGTCACAGGTCTAACCGACCAAGGCACTTGCGAGAGGCACATTCCTTTTGTGAGAGGAAAGAGGTCGGTTTGGTAAACGCCAGGTGTCGGGAGAAAAACCCCATCTTAAAAGGTATGGCACATATTTTATATGACTTAGAAACAGTTGCCTTTGAAAAGAGAGAGAAGTGTGAAATGTATCTTTTTACTTAATATTGCCTTTGAAAAGAGAGAAGTGTGAAGTGTATCTCTTTACTCAATATTATGTTATGTATCTTTATTACAGATGGGCTCTATTCCATGATATTAGAGACGGAATTCTCTATCCTGACTAATACAATGAAACGATTGACATTTTGAGTCTGGGAGTGAATACTTAGCCAGGAGAGTGGAATGATAACTTAATAGTTTTCTTTGTGGGGCAGACTTGGGTTTTTATCACTATGACTTATTAATCATTTTGTTCTAGTTTTATGTTCATCTGCTTTGGGTAATAAATAGTATATTGTTGTGTTTATGTGAGCTTAATAGCCTAATGACATGTTGCAGATAGAGGGCGCCATTGACAACAGGTAAGGGTTTCCAATTTGTGTAGTTTTGATAAAAGGGTGTCAGAGTGGTGGCAGCAGTTTGAGAAGCTTTTTATATATTTTATAAGCTGTAGATATGCTAACGAAGAGACTGGTGACTAGTTAGATATAGATTTTTTGGTAAGAAAAGGGGTTATAATCATGTCACAGGCAACTCGGGGCTCTTTTTGCTGATTCAATGGTTTGGGTGTGGTATGAAAGCGTTGGGTATCTCTGCATCTCAGTGCTGGCCATTTTGTGATTCACGAAAACCAGTGTTTTAAAACGTGAAGGGAAAAAGTTTAGTTTTTGACATATTAAAATGTTTCACGAGTGTGGTGAACAGGCAAGCATAATGCGATGCGTATACGAATTCAGTTTCCGGTCATATGAAGTGTGAGTGTATTTCAAGTTTTCTTTCCTATTTTCTCCCTTTTATCTTTTATTTATTTATTTTTTTTGTATTCTTTTTTTGTTTGTGGCGAATTTACTCGAAGGGGTGTTTTTGTTTTGATGTCTCTCGAGATTCGACGGACATGGTAATGTTGTGAGCAAGGGTTTTTGTTGTGAGTCACGCCCTGAGAGAGAGAGAGAGAAAGAGAGAGAGAGAGAGAGAGAGAGAGAGAGAGAGAGAGAGAGAGTTTGTGTGTGTGGTTCTGGTTGTCGCGGGGTTGGATCGCTTAGTAAGCGTTTTGCACCCTTTTTTATTTCTTTTTCTATCCCCTCCCTATTTTTGTTGTTGTTGTTGCTTTCGTGGGATATATACTGGGCGCGGGGCACGTTTGTTTTTTGTTATCCACTATTGGGGGAAAATTGGTATCAATTTTTCTGGATTGGGTTTTGTGTATATAAATACATTGATGTATTGAGATCGGGAATCTTATAGAGCAAAAGAGCTTCCGGAAATAGAGAAAGATGGCGGATAAACTAAGAGCTACCACAACGCTACTACATATATATATATATATATATCATATATATATATATATATATATATATATATTTAACATATATATTATGTTTTCTAGGTTTCTGTATGTCTGAAAACTGAGGTAGTGGGCTTACTGACACTCCTAAGAGGCCTTGTTAGAGAACAAAATACATAACAAAGCTCTAGTGCTGAAGGCCAGTATCAATGGAGGAAAAAAATTATATAAAACTAGGGATTTAGGTTTAACACGGCATAATTACACTAAATTATGTGAGAAAGCTAGTTCGTTACACCTTTAGAGTAAACAGGGACTCACAATGGTCCAGAAATTAAATGGAATGTGGTTGATTGAAGGTCAACGAGACACTTGGCTGGAAAATGATCAGGACACAGAAATACGGTTTGCTCACAGTGAATGACTTAGGGTTTCTGGAGTCACTTTCAAGGGTTCCAGCAGATTTCTCACAGCTAGGTGGAAGGTATTTGCGTCTGGGTATCTGTGCAGGTCTTGGCTTCTTCTGATGTTTCTCACTATGGCAATAAATGAATGAACAGCGGGGGGGTCCCCAAAAGAGAGAGAGAGCAAAGGGGGTGAGAGGTGTGATTGCTATGGCAGCTAGAGGAATTCTAAGGGGCACTCATTTTGTGGTCTCCTCACTTTATAACATTGTTTCCAGCTTTCTCTCTACAACATGTGGTCTGCCCAAGGTCCAACTTCTCCGTCCAATCTAAGCCCTGCCCAAGGTCTGAGTCACTGGGGCCCTGCTGCGGAGAATAATTTCAAAGGCGCCAATTGGAAGGAAAAAGAGGTATTCAAAGAGAACGGAGGCTGGTGAAGAGGGGCAACTTAAAAAATTTCTGAATTTTTTCTTTCTAAAATGAGTTATTTTGCCTTGGTTCTGGCTTAAATCATGAACCAATACACACACACACACACACACACACACACACACACACACATATATATATATACATATATATATATATATATAATATATATATATATAATAATATATATAATATATCTGAGTGTGTATACATGTATAAGCTAAAAAAATCACTGTAGATGCAGCTGACATCAGCCACATAAGCGGATACCACGGGAAAATGACCAGGCAGAAGTTCAGTACCTGTCATTTTCCTGTGGTATTCTCTTATATATATATATATATATATCTTCTATATATATAATATATATATTAAAATAGTATATATATTATATATATATATATATATATATATATGTCTGGGTGTGTTATGCATGTATAAGCTAAAGAAATCACAGTAGATGCAGCTGACATCAGCACATAAGCGGATACCACGGAAAATGACAGGCAGAAGTTCAGTACCTGTCATTTTCCTGTGGTATTCGCTTATACCTATATACTATATATATATATATATATATATATATATATATATATATAATATATATATATATGTGTGTTGTGTGTGGTGTGTGTGTGTGTGTGTGTGTGTGTGTGTAACTTGAGTAGACACCTAATGAGTATAGTAGTGTAAATCGATCAAGGAAAAAATTAAAACCTTCACTGGGGTTCCACCTTACTCTTTTCAACTTTTCCCGTCACCTCACAGAGAAATAAAAAATATAATATCGAATTTATTCCTAGCATAGCCGTCCTACGTGGTCAATTTCTTAGGGAATGGCCTCATATAAACCATCTTGAATATAGGGTCAGTGAAAAACAGACCTGGCATTACCTTCAAATTTCGACCCCTGGGTACTGATAACTAACAAGAAGTTTAACGATCTCTGGGTAAAGTCAGTCATTAACATAGATTCTGAGATTCCAGTTTTTATGCTGTTTGCTCTCGTAAATACCTTTACAAGTTTGGGACAAATGAAATTTGACAGGGGTTCAAACCTCTCATAAAAATGTAAACAGTATGCAATTTCTTGAATAAGTTTTCTTTAACTTGAAATTACAGCACAATTTCTTGGAAATACTTAGATAATAAAAAAAAAACATTGGTGAGGGGACTATAGATTATTGGCAATATCCTCTTAATTCTATGAGCTCATATTCAATGTACGACGGCCTATTTAGGGAGCTACAGGAAAATGCAGTGATTTTTTAAATTCCGCAGTGGACTGAACAGAGAGTGGCTTACGAATAAGTATATTTATGGGAATACGGAACTTTTACCTGTTTGGAGACGTAACGATGCGAACTTGTAGGGAGAAGCTACTATCGTCCCACTTTTCTTCTTTTTATAATAAAAACTTTATGTAAGAGCAAGAATTTGGCGGCAAGAAAGTCTACGTCAAAATGTTCTTTTCGAAATTCCTAAGACATCGCCCGCTCACCTAACCGTTAATATTAAAGACGTCCCTAGGGCACTCCCACACAAACACATAATATATATATATTTATATATATTATATATATATATATATATATATATATATATATATATATATATATATATATATATATATATATATATTCAACACTGGGGAACACGGTTGATCTAGTTGCTACAAGCACTTCTTTATTATACTGTACTTTGGTATATATCATATATGGCGTTGGCTTTTATTGTACTACATTATATGCTATATAAATGGAGTACAATCAAAGCCAACCAAATCAAACGGTGGGCGTTATGTTAACATATTTCCTATTTTATCACAAAGCTCGGCAGAGTTTTCGATATGTGAAGATATAACACCAAATATAATATGAAAAAGCAATTTCACTGGATATTCTGAAAAATTATGATTAAAAGTATCGTGTTGCGTTAATAAAGTATTATTAGATTACTTGATTCGGGGATTTTTCAAGTTAGTACTGTATAGTAACAGAAGTAAGTTTTGGGGGGTTATATGTTTCTTTGTAGTTACCATAAAACTTATTAGTTTCACATCCCCCCCCCCCCCCCTTTAACATATCCCATCTAATTCACTATGGATATGAATGGAGGTCACTTACTTTCCTGCTGTTACCGGAATAAAAAAAAATACATGTTGGCAGAATTATCAATAAGTTTCCTATATACACCACATTTTTATTTGCCCCGAAAGGGGAAGCATCTTTTTTCGTAGATTAAATGAACTAGGGCCATAGACAAAAAAATATACTGAGGAAATGGCAAATGATTATAGTCTACCGCTTTTGGACTGGAATGGAATATAAAATTTAGGCCAAAGGCCAACCACTAGGGACCTATGAGTTTATTCAACGCTGAAATGGAAATAGACAGTAGAAAGGTCTGAAAGGTGTAAAAAGTTTAAAAACCTCACAGTTGTTCACAAGCAAGTGTTAAGGGTAGGCTCCACTTTGGGGGGTTGCCGATCGTAAAAAATATTTGCCAAAAATACACTAATCAAGACAGGCTAATGGAATTTTCAGGCATTATTAGCACTATAATAATGCATATTCCCTGTGAGTTTTATCAATCCTACAGGAAAATTAATGATTTTATGAAAAAAATGTGAAAAAACGGAAATTTCCGGCCCCTCGTACTGAAGGTTATTTGTGTTGGTGAGAAACTACAGTCTTGAATAGAAATTCGGTCTGACAGAATGTGGTATATCCACCTGGAACATGCACAAAAAAAATTATCAAAATATAACAGTAAATAAGCACGTAATAACAAAAAAAGAGCAACAACTTTGTAAGTTCAGCGAAAGCCCCGCCGAAATAGCAGACTATAGCTAGGAAGAAAATATTCAGGAAAAATTCAAATCTCGATTTAGGGACAAACCTTTTGAGAGTTTGTAGTTAATATGTCACTTGATAGCCTAAAACATCTAAAAATATATTATTTAGGACAATCAAAAAAAAAACCACCCCCACCCTTTTTTTTTTTTTTTTTTTTTTTTTTTTTTTTTTTTTTTTTTTTTTGGAGTTTTTTTTTTTTTTTTTTTTTTTTTTTTTTTTTTTTTTTTTGGTGGGTTTTCTTTGATTGTCCTAAATAATATAATTTTTAGATGTTTTAGGCTATCAAGTGACATAATAACTACAAAACTCTCATAAGGTTTTGTCCCTAAATCGAGATTTGAATTTTTCCTGAATATTTCTTCCTAGCTATAGTCTGCTATTTCGGCGGGGCTTCGCTGAACTTACAAAGTTGTTGCTCTTTTTTTTGTTATTACGTGCTTAGTACTTTGTTGCTATTTTGATAATTTTTTTTTGTGCATGTTCCAGGTGGATATACCAACATTCTGTCAGACCGAATTCTATTCAAGACTGTAGTTTCTCACCAATCACCAAATAACCTTCAGTACGATGGGGCCGGAAATTTCCGTTTTTTTCACATTTTTTTTCATAAAATTATTAATTTTCCCTGTAGGATGATAAAACTCACAGGGAATATGCATTATTATAGTGCTAATAATGCCTGAAAATTTCATTAGCCTGTCTTGATTAGTGTATTTTTGGCAAATATTTTTTACGATAGGCACCCCCCAAAGTGGAGCCTACCCTTAAGAGAGGATGGATGGCAAGATGGAAGAGAGAATATGAATGGAGGTCCGGTAAAAGTAATGAGAGGGTTGCAGCTTGGGACCGAAGGTCCGTTGCAAAGAACCTTAAGTAATGCCTACAGTGCACTGTGTGAGGTGCAATGATGCCGCTAACGCCCTAACGAATACATAAGAAGTAATGTAGGCCTTAAATTTGCAGACAGCCTCTGAATATTTCTGCTTCTATACATATTAATTTTGGCAACAGCAAATAAATAGAAAAAAACCTCATTTCTTTTTACAAGCATTGTAAGTAGCCCTGAATTAACTGAGGAAGAATTAAGTCTCATTGGGAAGACAGTTAATAAAAAAATCCCTGACCTAAATACCCTTCTCTCTCTTGAACACCCTTTTTAAATCAATCTCTTTCTCACAGTTTATTTCATCCTTTCATTCATACTTTACTTAATTCTAGCAGTCCTTTGATTTTCATGCTCCCACACAGGTGTTTCCTTTAGACTGTGGTTCTCAGCCTTTTTATTAGCAAACCCCCCCTCCCCCAACCCCTCTAAGAGTTGGTCGATCCCTTCACGCCCCCCCCTCCATCAATGAGTAAAATTCCCTCCCAGATTTAAAGGAAAATAAAAAAGAAAGGAGAAAGAGAAGGGGTTTCGAGGAATAGGAAGGGAGGTCAATAATTACAAAATATTGTCAACCCAACGAGCCTAACTAGAGTCGTAGACTCTAGGAAAGTAATGTTATATAAACTGCTGAATATGACTTCCTCACTCTTGTTAGGAGAATAACGAATATAATTAGAGATTTTTTGTTTTCATTTTTCTCTAGGGCTGGTGCCTCCGCTGGAAATTGCTGACGTCCCCCTAGGGGGGGCTCGCCCCCAGGTCAAGAACCACTGCTTTACACAGTTAGCCCATTTACTTACACTATTATTTCTCACACAACCATATTTCTCATCGCAGTTTGTTACGACACAATACTAAAGTTATTTGCATTCCTTGGGTGCCTTGTTTTAAAAAATAACAACCCTATGCATAAATACATGTCAGCATATGTATATATGAATCAAACTAAGCGAGTTCATGTGTGCTGGCTAAATAGTATACCTGCGTAAGCAACCATACGTGCGCCAAATCATACACACACACTCTAACTAACGCACGTACACATACAAGCACACACACAAATAATATATATATATATATATATATATATATATATATATATTATGTGTATGTATGTATGTGTGTGTGTGTTGTGTGTCATATACACAGTGGTATTTTTTTCATTTCACAAATATTACGCTACAAAGGATGTTCACTATTCAATTCACTCTACCCGGAATTAAATATACCCAACAGGGAATTATAATTGACAAAAGCTTTGTCGCCAGTTGGGATTCGAATTGCCGACATGTTGGAAACGGACGACTATGGTGATGTTTTTACCAATGAGCCGTCAAGAGATGGATAATTTAATTCCGTAGCTATTGTAAATTCGCCTGTCGATAACAGAGGTCTTTATACCTAAAATCGATATTAATCCCCCCCTCCCCACACCCACCCCCGACCCCCCCACACCCCTATGGTAGCGATCAGTACTTGTTCACTTAGCTACTTGCGAATTTACGTCATATAGTTACACTATGACCTCCTTTTTTACATTTACTCTTAAATTTTAAAATTACAAATGTCCTTTAATATCAAATAAAATTTGTAACTTAATATTGTAAAATTATACAAACCACAGATCTTCGTACACACACACACACACACACACACACACACACACACACACACACACACATATATACATATATAATATAATATATATATATTTATATATATATATATATATATATATGTATATATATATATATATATATATATATATATATATCTATATATATATATAATATATATATATATATATATAATATACGGACAATATCAGGGCTGGAACACAATGAGTTAAAGTTTCGTAACCTTTTGTCAAGCCCTATTACATTTGTAACTCCATGTATATATGAAAATTCCAAATCTAATAATATCAGTTAGAATTTTGGGCAAGCAGAAAAATAGAAAAAAAAATATCCACACATATCAATCCTGATTCCTTTATTCTGAAAGCGGCGTAAATGACATTAGTATAAAAAAGGACGAAAAGTATCGTCACAAAATCCTTGCTCGAAATGAAAGAGGAATATGCTACTATCGTTTACTTGAGAAAATAACAATGATGAGGCTCGAGTGCACGAAAACGCTAAGAGATCAACGAACAGCAAAATACAGCAGTAATACAAAAATAGAAATGCCACGCATTCCCAACTTGCAATAAATCAGCAATGCCGCAATAATTCACCGCGAGCCAAAACTACATACGATATTGGCTCAGCGTCCTGAGTTCCTCTGCACAGTCATAGTTTCCATCGATTTGTAATAAAGTACACTCGGGGAATATAATTCATTTTAAGCACTGCCTTAACACTATCATTTACGCCCCACCGCACGAAATGCCGCCGCCCTACTACCCTGAAATCTCGTGTGTAGGCCCAGTAACCAATATTAAAACTATCTCTCTCTCTCTCTCTCTCTCTTCCAGATTTTTTCTTTTTTCTGTTATTACAAAGTGGTTTAATACATGGACAAATATGATATATCTATATATATATATAATATATATATATATATATATTGTGTGTTGTGTGTGTGTGTGTGTTGTGTGTGTGTTTGTGCGTGTGTGTGTGTGTGTGTGTGTGTGTGTATGTGTGTGTGTAAAACCTATATTGACAGCAAGAATTTTTCCATCTTAGGCTGAGTGCAGAAAATCAACGACCTAACTATCTTAGAATCAATAATTATTCAATAAGACTGTACCGTCGATAAACACTCAATCGTCCTTTGTATAATTGTTTACAGCGTAGTTTGGCAACTGGACTGGTTTGCCTCAATCTGATTTCTTTATTTTTGTTTTTGTTTAGTCTTGCTCTTTCTTTCAATCAGGTAGGTTGTTTTGAGATTTTAGTGAACTCCTTTACTTACAAGTTTGTTTGGCTTTGAATGGACTGGTAAGTTCGAACTTGCTGCTTTTACTCTATTGAGAGCTGGTGCCAGTACATATCACTATAAAAATTAATTTGAACTTTGATTTTGCAAAATTATATTTTTTGCCTTGAAAAATGCGACTTGGAATTCGTCGCAAAACGTCGGCATTAAAATAAACTGTTAAAGGATGAGGATGCTTTCCCTTGTGCTTCTTTCATGATATATTCTTTGAACTCCAGCTTCGGCCCTCGTGTGTGTGTGTGTAATAAATATATATATATATATATATATATATATATATATATGAATATATATATATATATATATAAAATTGTGTGTGTGTAAGAATCTGATGAGTTTGAAATGGTTAAAAAATTGCGGCAGTTGGAAGTGTTTTTAGAAGTGTGGTATGGATTAGTGAAATGAAGATGCTTTCCTTTTTTTCTTTAAAGCAAAACGGGAAGCTGTTTAAAACACATTCGTTGCAGAACAGTTTGTATAGAGGGGTTTTATATATGTATATGTGTACCAGTCGCTATATATATTATATATATTATATATATATATATATAAGATATATATATATTATATATATATATATATATATATATATATATATAGTTGGTTTTTACCGGCGGAACGAGAATAATGACTTTGTATTTTCCAATCGAGCTCTAAATTGAAGGTAGGTCGTG
Source organism: Macrobrachium nipponense (assembly GCF_015104395.2). Lineage (NCBI taxonomy): Eukaryota > Metazoa > Arthropoda > Malacostraca > Decapoda > Palaemonidae > Macrobrachium > Macrobrachium nipponense. Next base: position 54,577,622 of record NC_087201.1, on the reverse strand, counting down.
GTATTATTGAGAAATCCAAATGAAAATTTTAATTTCAATGTTTGTTACTACGGAAATGACCTAGGATCTGTGTCAAGGAAGTTTTCGGCCGTAAAATCATATTGATCATGAACAAATTAAGCGAAGTCGACTAATGATGACATACTAATAATATATATAATATATATTATATTATATACTATAATATATATATTATTATATATATATATATATATACATACATATAATATAATATATTATTATATATGTATCATTAGTCGACTTCGCTTAATTGTTCTCATTGATCAAATATGATTTTACGGCCGAAAACTTCCTTGACACAGATCCTAGGTCATTTCCGTAGTAAACAAACACTTTAATTAAAATTTCATTTGGATTTCTCAATAATAACACGACCTACCTTCAATTTAGAGCTCGTTGGAAAAAATACAAGTCATTATTCTCGTTCCGCCGGTTAAAAACCAACTATTGTACACAGCAATTGGAAATATAACACGGTTCGAAATTCACATAGCAAATGAAATCTAATAAATGACATAAATAAGCATATGAAAATCCAGTAGATACATTTGATTGACTCAGCTAAGTTCCCCCTTTCCCTTAGAGGGTTCAGCTCCTAATGAATGAGAAATCTTCCCTTCAATCACATTCCAAAGGTTGTAAAGCCGCCTGCCTTTACTACCGCCCCCCCCCCCCCCCCCCCCCCACCCCCCCCCCCCCCCCCCCCCCCCCCCCCCACCCCACCCCCGGCATCAACTAGTCGTCGTCGGTCGTAACAGGGACTCGGACCGGAGAGGACCAATATCAAAATTCTCAACAACGCAATTCATTTAACCATTGCAACGATACTGAGACAGAGAGAGAGAGAGAACAGATACATGACTATACATGAAAAAATGCTCTATAAAGGTGGCAAATGTATTCGTAGCAGTCATAATGAATGCATCACAAAAATTAGCATTACCAAGTAAAACTCAATACAAAAGCCAACTGAAAAGCGTGACAGGCCCTCGGTGGATCTTTAATACAAAAGATATAGTATATAAAAAATCAGCTGAAGGGAAAAGAAGACGGGATTATAATAATATATTATTACTAGTCAAGTTTTTCAGAACTGATAAAGTCTCTAACGTATCTGAAAATAATTAATGTTAAATATAATAAAATTAAAGCTCATATTTGATATCCCACAGTCCGATACATTTGTTATTCTTAAGCTAATTTTGGCCAAGAGCATTCTCCATCGAGATGAATGTTACCGTTTTGCATTTTGTGTATTTGACTGTTATATACAGTCTTATGCGTGTAATTATGGGATACAAGGGTAATTTCAACAAATTTCCACTTACTCTTTAGACTTTTTAGTTTTCTGTAAAAGAAAGCTATTGAGATGGCTACTTGTTCGCGCTATTCCTCTCCGCCCCCTCAGATCTCCGGAGCTACTGAGACTAGAGGGCTGCAAAGTGGTATGTTGATCATCCATCCTCCAGTCATCAAACATCACATTAAAGCCAGTTTTTATTTTGTCTAAGGTTAAAGGTAGCCATGAATCTGCGTCTGGCACCGCTATAGATATCAACAACACAAGACAACGCCGGGCAGTGGCTGAAAGTTTCATGGGCCGCAGCTGATAGTTTCAAGAGCTCTGGCTGAGACTTTCATGCAGCATTATACGCTGTACAGATACGCGATTGCGCCGAAAAAAATTCGGCTGAGTTTTTACTCGTATCAAATATGCAGACGATTTAATACGGAACAGCAAATCTGTACTGAACTTCTTCTGGGAGCGTGAAATCTATATTTACTGCAAATGCAAGGGACAACTATCAAAATTACGTGATCTAAAAACGGAAAACTCCCTTGTATCAGATATCCATTTGCACAACAACGATGTCGTCCCAATCCATTACAAGAATCGAGAACTAGTTGCTCATGAAAGGTGACCCCTTTCATTAAAAAGTATGACAAAAAAATCCGGCATTCATATATTCATACACTTATTCACGAATAATTCCCGTAATTATAACAAAGTTACGCACACTGATACAACGTATTTTCAGGTTTTAAATAAGCCGACCCCACTGATTCATTAATCAAATATCAAATGCCACATTTGAAACTCGACCAGTGTTGAATCATGAGCTGGAAAATATATATACCGTACATTGCAATTGCCAATCTATACAAGTGTAAGAATAACAAGAAACAAAGAATCTAAATGGACTTAAGAAAATATAGACGAGAGAGAGAGAGAGAGAGAGAGAGAGAGAGAGAGAGAGAGAGAGAGAGGATAACTCTCGTACAAGAAATCCAACCGCAAGAAAAACCTACAGCCACGCCTTGACAACCATACAACTAATTCGTAAGAGTAAGAGAGAGAGAGAGAGAGAGAGAGAGAGAGAGAGAGAGAGAGCACATCAACACCAAGAGGGGAAAATCTAACAACATACCTGTGACTATATTCAAAATAAAGGCCTAAAGCATTGCCAACTTTGATGTAAACGTGCAGCGAAAAAGAATAGAATAATATGCTCTAAAATATTTCACGAAAGGATAATCGCTGCAAAAGACACTAACTAATCGATTGAACTTTTCGTTAAGGATACCAAGTTGGCAAATTTCAATTAGACAGTTATTATATGGAAAGATTGAAAAACCATTGGACAGCATCGGAAAAACACTGCAGTAATATGTAGGAAGCTTTCAAAACGGAGCGAACACTAAGCAACTGCCAAAGGAATCTATACCGATGATAAACTATTACTAAGACATCACCAAAGCCCCAAAATTATGAACAACATGCCATAGCCCGCAATGCTAATGGGAACAAGGAGTGATCCGACCTCCAGGTTACTTGGGGAGTGTAGTAAAATCTATGGTCAAATAGAGCGTTGTTTCACCAACGAACATTAAAATAAATACGATCTATTTCATTAGAAATAATTTTCCTATACTATTTAACACGCACATTATTCATTTTCTACATTTCATTCTAATAACTAAATCATAAATATCCTATCCTAAATTCCTGTATCTTTAATTCAACGTGGAACACCTTTTTCAGACCTTTTGTATGCTTTCCTAACCCCCGAACAAGAACACAACAGCAATGAACATCATCATCATCATCATCAACAACAACAACAAATTAGTTTGAAGGCTTACTCCCCTGGTAAGCGAAACTCGTGGATCATCGTCCATTTCTGTATCAATCTCAACAGTAAATGAACTTTCCCTTTAATCACAGCCCTCAGCTTGTAATCTTTCTGAGTAATGAAAAGAATCTTGAATCCACATCCGGATTCGCTTTCAGATCCGAATCCACCTCAAAACTAAATTTAATTATTCTGCTAATAGAGAGAGAGGATAACTCTCGTACAAGAAAGTCCAACCGCAAGAAAAACCTACAGCACGCCTTGACAACCATACAACTAATTCGTAAGAGTAAGAGAGAGATGAGAGAGAGATGAGAGAGAGAGAGAGAGAGAGAGAGAGAGAGAGAGAGAGCACATCAACACCAAGAGGGGAAAATCTAACAACTTACCTGTGACTATATTCAAAATAAAGGCCTAAAGCATTGCCAACTTTGATGTAAACGTGCAGCGAAAAAGAATAGATTATAATATGCTCTAAAATATTTCACGAAAGGATAATCGCTGCAAAAGGACACTAACTAATCGATTGAACTTTTCGTTAAGGATACCAAGTTGGCAAATTCAATTAGACAGTTATTATATGGAAAGATTGAAAAAACCATTGGACAGCATCGGAAAAACACTGCAGTAATATGTAGGAAGCTTTCAAAACGGAGCGAACACTAAGCAACTGCCAAAGGAATCTATACCGATGATAAACTATTACTAAGACATCACCAAAGCCCCAAAATTATGAACAACATGCCATAGCCCGCAATGCTAATGGGAACAAGGCGTGATCCGATCCTCCAGGTTATTACTTGGGGGAGTGTAGTAAAATCTATGGTCAAATAGAGCGTTGTTTCACCAACGAACATTAAAATAAATACGATTCTATTTTCATTAGAAATAATAATCCTTATACTATTAACACGCACATTATTCATTTTCTACATTTCATTCTAATAAAACTAAATCATAAACTATCCTATCCTAAAATTCCTGTATCTTTAATTCAACGTGGAACACCTTTTTCAGACCTTTTGTATGCTTTCCTAACCCCCGAACAAGAACACAACAGCAATGACAACATCATCATCATCATCAACAACAACAACAAATTAGTTTGAAGGCTTACTCCCCTGGTAAGCGAAACTCGTGGATCATCGTCCATTTCTGTATCAATCTCAACAGTAAATGAACTTTCCCTTTAATCACAGCCCTCAGCTTGTAATCTTTCTGAGTAATGAAAAGAATCTTGAATCCACATCCGGATTCGCTTTCAGATCCGAATCCACCTCAAAACTAAATTTAATTATTCTGCCTAATAGCTTTAGCATAAAAGTGGATCCGCATCTATCTTGAATTAGCTCTAAGCCCAATCCTCCGCAAAGTCTCATTTAAAGTCTTTAAAAAAAACCCTATATTATGGGCCTGAAACAAAGTCCACATCTACACAGAATTTCATGTAAATTGATATTTTTCTGAGGTAGTATCCTCAAAAAAAAAAAAAAGTATATATATATATAAATAAATGAAAAAAAAAAATCCGCATCCCGATCTGTATGCGACTTTATCCCTGCATTGGGATCTGTAGAGTTCTTGAGCCACACAATAATTCAAAACTTTTTCTGCCGTTCTAATAATAAAAAAAAACATAAAACATTTATTTTAGAAGCTCTTATTACGCACTGCGGTGAGGAGTGAGAGAGAGACCGAGAGAGAGAGAGAGAGAGCGAGAGAGAGAGAGAGAGAGAGAGAGAGAGAGATAGAATATTAATCAATAATTCTCTTTTGAAGTGACAATGGCTCGCTGCAGTGCAAGGCAAGGCGTTTTGATCTCCACGTTGGAAGGAATCTATAAAGAGAAGAAATCTATTGAAAAAAGAAGAAATCTATTAAAAAAGAAAGAGAAGAAATCTATTAAAAAAGAAGAAATCATATAAAAAAGAAGAAATCTATTAAAAAAGAAGAAATCTATTAAGTAGAAGAAATCTATAAAGAGAAGAAATCTATTAAAAAAGAAGAAATCTATTAAAAAGAGATACCTATTACAAAAGAAGAAATCTATAGAGAAAAAAACTATTAAAAAAGAAGAAATCTATAAATAGAAGAAAACTACTAAAAAAGAAGAAATCTATAAAGAGAAGAAAACTATTAAAAAAGAATAAATCTATGAAGAGAAGACATCTATTACAGAAGAATAAATCTATAAAGAGAACTATTTTTAGGCAGCTTACAGTAACAGCGCGTCAAAAATGTTCTAGCTCAGTCTTCGCCTCTCTAAAAGTTCAGCCCCTTTAAAATCTGAAGGCATGCTAACTTTCCAGTGAAACTGCAATGAGTAAAACTACGAACCCTTTCGAGGATCCTTTGGCTCCTCACTCCTCGTCACTAACTGAGAAGTGAAGTAGGTGATGAGGACTTCCATTACAGAATTATATCATTCATACATAAGCAAATCGGGTTACGTTGTATCTCAGTGTCATTCATATTAAAGACTTAAAAAACTTATGCCTCGTAATCACAATAATAGATTGCTTCCACCTAAAACACCACAAAAACTAGGCAGTAATATGACAGAAGAATAAACAAGCTTAAACAAAATCGTTGCGTAAAACACTGATTGCTATGGAGGATATGTTGTGGAGAGTAGGCATTTCTATAACCACCCGACAGCAAAAGTATAAAACAGTTCACATCGAATCTGCTTTCAGGTGTACAAACACAAGTCCAAGAGGAAGTCACTTGCACGACCCAATCAAAAATATACAGTTGGGGAAAATCTTCAGAAAGAATGACTTTCATTTTATAAACAATTATTAACCGTAACTGAAGCCTATTGTCAACGCATTTAAATTAAATACACAATATTCATAACACCACACAATTCACAACAAATAACTCACAAATTTCGCTATTAACTCCTAGTGATCTCAATACTTCACGAGCTACTTCCTTCATTCTTGCAGAAAACATTTATATTTCTTAATGGGTCACTTCCCAGTGACCCGGGGATCCAACGATGTCAAATTAGACTCAATAAAGCAGAAAAAAAGTATTAATCCATTCGAGTTGAATGCGGTTTGTTCCATGTCAAAAAAATACATATTGCTGTATTATGCTAACTTGCAACTCAGTTGTCACACAATTTCCAGCGGGGGTTCATTTTTGTTCTGTCTACCATGTCGACGCCTGTAAGGAGTCTGGCACCTACGTCATCGAGTTTATTAATGTACAGTGGGGCTCAAATCTCATGCGACATGATTCTTTTTGTATCGTCCAGATTCTCAGACTCAACGTAACATTGCCAAGTAGTGTTAATTTTTTTTTTTTTTTAACGTTTCATACATGTCGACAAGTTTGCGAATTCACAGCTAGCCCTATTTTCCTTATGGCTTATATAAATATGATCCCTTTTATGAATTTGTATGATTCGTAATCGTGTGATTTGAAACTGATTTTTTTTTACGTTGCTTAGTTCAAAGTGCAGGTGTGATAAGGTTAGCGGTGCCATCAATGAAAGCGCACTAACATGCTCATCGGGAATGGTCAACATACCTAGTACGTCTGCAGCATATGACAGTAGACCTAATAAGCTCAACAGTCATGACAACATTTTCACTGTAGGAATATGAATTACAACCAGTTTTCTTTGAATGTTGAAGTTTATGCTGTGTTTAAGCTGCCTGTATGTTGCAAAATGTTTCATAGGCCTAAAGAAATAATCTATGCCTTCTGAGATGTAGTCTAATATCTTACTAATGAATTTATTTGTAGAGATTACCTGTTCTTTGATGAATTAGATAGAATATGAATTACAACCAGTTTTCTTTGAATGTTGAAGTTTTAGACTGCGTTTAAGCTAGCTGTATGTTGCAAAATGATTTATAGGGCTAAAAGATATTCTAAGACTTCTGAAATGTAATCTGTTACTAATGTTTTTATTTGCAAAGATTACCTGTTCTTTGAGGAATAAAAGATGTTGCTGATTTTGATTATATGGAGGAAGAGTGGCTATTATCGAAATATCATATGTTATTATCTATCAAGACGTATGAAAACACTCGCTTTTCAACTGGTTTAATATATTTATTTTTCTTAAAATTCCTTCTGCTCGCTTGGTGTATAATTGATTTTTTCATAGGGTAACTTGAAGTGCAAGAATGTGGTAGATAAACCTCATTTGCTTCTTGGCCAGAAAATTGTTAATAAAGAGATGCGACTGTTAAGTGTAAAGTAATCTTGGCTTTGACAAAAGAATACTTGCATATGCAAATATTTGCAAGTATGCCATCATTTTTGAAATATTTAAGAATATAACAAATAATTATGTATGAAAATCATAATGTCTTCTTCTAGAACATATAAGTAAATGTTTTTCAAGATAATTTCATTGTCGCTAGTCAGTGAGACCTACTTATGTTACATGGGTGGTTGTGTTGCACCACACTAATGATCCATCACACACGCTCCCCTCACACGTTGATATCGGTGGGCGCATTCTACTTTTGTATATACATTTTTACATTTTTTCAGCACTGAGGTGTAAAAGCAGTCAAATAAGACTAGTTAAAAATTTCAAGATTGCTTTTGAAACATTGTTAATGCTATGACAAGTTTTTTCGTTTTTTTATTTAACATTTGAACTGATGCTTGATGATAACTTCATTTTGGTCAAATGCTTCAGCGATGTGTGACGAAATTTTTTGAAATGTTTCGAAAGAGATTTTTCTGAAATTTTGCTACACGTGACATTTTCTTACAGTTTTGAAATATATGACAGATTTCACTCTTATGCATATTATGACCTTATTGTATTCAATAATCGCGTTTCCGCATTGAAATAATAAATAGATACACAGCATGGTTAGGATGCCAGCTAGCGAATTTTGAACGAAATCCTATGGAAGCATGTCGCATGAGATTTGGCATCACTGTACATTAGCTTATCAAAAAGTCCATATGCTAAACACCCCCCCCCCCGAAAAAAAAACAAAAAAACAAATCTATGGCAATTTAAAGTACCAAAGACACTTAATCCTGAACAAAAGAGTTGTATATGCGTGTATGTATGCATTTATGCATGTAAACATATATATATATATATATATATATATATATATATATATCTTCTTCTTCTTCTTCTTCTTCCCAGCTTTTTCCCATTTTTATATGGGGTCGCCGTTTCGGATGAGCCGTTTCCATCTCTATCTTGCGCTTCTGCCTCATCAATTCCCTTCTCATGTAAATCTCCATCTCACGCAGTCCTTCCATCTCTTTCTTGGTCTCCCTCTCTTTCTTCTTCCTGCACCTCCACTCCCATAGTATGTCTCCCAGCGTGGTCCTCATCTCTCCTCAACAGGTGTCCATACCATCTCAGCTCCCCTCCTGCACTTTCTTTGATACTTCCACCACCTTAGTTGACCCCTTATGTAGTCATTTTCTGATCCTTATCCACTCTTGTTACCACCCAGACATCCACCTAAGCATTCTCATTTCTGCCACATCCATCTTCTTCTGCTCTGCATTTTTCCTCATGCTTGCTGTTTCCGTACCATACAGCATTGCTGTTCTTACCACCGTCTTGTGAAATTTTCCTTTTAACCTAAGCGGCACTCTTTTGTCACAAAGAACTCCCGAGGCCGCTCTCCAGTTGTTCCAGCCTGCCTGTACCCGATGTTTTACTTCTTCTTCCATACTTCCTCCCGCGTTAACAAAAGATCCCAAATACTTAAACTTATCAACTCTCCTTATTTGCTCTCCACCAAGCTGAATACTTTCTCTATCATCCCCCTCAGTGGTGGTACACATATATTCTGTCTTGGATCTACTTATTCTCATTCCTCTGTCCTCCAGTACTTGTCTCCATCTTTCCAATTTCACTTCCAGATCTTCCCTGCTCTCTGCACACAGAACAATATCATCCGCATACAATATGTTCCATGGTACTGTCTCCCTTACTTCCTCTGTTATAACATCCATCACTATGTTAAAAGATAAATGGCTCAGAGCCGACCCCGCCCTGGTGTAATCCTACTCTCACCTCAAAACCTTCTGTCTCCCCAACACTGCTCCTCACTCTGGTAAATACATTCCGGTACATCTCTTGTATCAATCGCACATACTTCTCTGGCACCATCTTCTCCCTCAGGCTCCTCCATACCTCTTGTCTCGGGACTCTGTCATAAGCTTTTCAAGGTCAATGAATACCATATGTACGTCCCTTTGTCTTTCCCGAATTTCTCCATTATTTGCCTCAGACAAAATATACCATCTGTTTGTTCCCTTCCCTTCATAAATCCCCATCTGCTCTTTACCTATTTGTACTTCTTCTCTTCAGTCTAGCATAATCAATCCTTTCAGTATCTTCAAAGTGTGGGACATCAATTTAATGCCCCTATAATTACCACACTCTTGGACATCGCCTTTCCCTTTAAAAATTGGGATCAATATACTCCCACGCCACTCATTTGGTATCTTTTCCTGTTCAAGGATCTTTATCATAAGATCGTACAGTATATCCACTCCTTCATCTCCTAATGCTTTCCATGCCTCCACCGGGATCATGTTCTGGCGGTTGCCTTCCCATTCTTCATCTTCTCAGTGCATTTAGTACCTCTTGCCTAGAAAACCTCATTACCATGCCAATGTTCACTTGCCCATCCTCTCTTATTAGTCTATTATTTTCTTCATTTAACAACTGTTCGAAATATTCTTTCCATCTCTTCACAATGTCTTCCTCCTTTCTAAGCACTACACCCTCTTGATTCTTATTTGTTTGATGTGTGTTATATCTTTGGTGCTCTTATTTCTAGCCTTTGATAGCTTCATCATCTTCTTTAATCCTTCCTTTGTCCCCAGACTCATTATACACATACATACGACTTTGCTTTAGCTTGGGCTACCACCTTTTTCACCAACCTGTTTTTCTCTCTGTACTATTTCTGTCTTCCACTGACTGTGACTCTTCCATCTTTTCTTGCCTCCTTCTTATCTTTTACTACTTTCTCAATGTCTTCATCCCACCACCAACTATCCTTTTCTTCCCATATGATACCAGATGTCTCTCCTAGCAGCTCCTTTCCATGCCTTCTTATTACTGCTGCATTTCGTGCCCACCATTCTTGAACATCTTCAATCCCTATATCAATATCCTCCAAACCCTCCTCTTAAACTCTCTCTTCTTATCCCCTTCCTTCTGTAATTCGTACCATTTAATTTTCCTTATCCCTTAGCTTTGGTTTTTCTTTCCCTTTTCAACTTCAAGTCCATACATAGCAGCTGTGTTGGGGGGCTACATGGTCGCCTGGAATAACTTTGCAGTTCTTGACCTCCACCAGATTTATCCTTTTATACAAGAAATAGTCTATCTGGGAGAATCTTCCCACTCCTATATGTATTAGGTGTTCCCTTTTCTTCTCAAAAAAAATGTGTTTACTATTGCCATGTCGAATGACACAGCAGTCCACTACACTCTCTCCTTCTGGGTTTCTCTCCCCAATTCCATGGCCCCCATGCACCCGCCCAATCGCCTCATTTTCACTTCCGACATGGCCATTCAAATCTGCCCCAACTATCACCCTCATGGCTCTTCCAGTTCTTGCATTATTCCATTCCATGTCTCTCCAGAAATTTCCCTTCTCTTCTTCTGTGCAACCAACTTGTGGTGCATATGCGCTTATCAATATTCAGAATCTCTCCTCCATAACATATCTTCAATCTGATGATACGGTCATTCTTTCTATGCACTTCTATTACCGAGTTCTTTAGTTCACTAGACAGTACTATGCCAACTCCATTTCTACCTTGTTTATTTGCTCCACTATAATATAGCTTATATCCATCTCCCAACTCTTTAGCTTTATTTCCTTTCCACCGCGTTTCTTGCACCACACCACATCTACTTTCTTTTCTCTCATCAAGTCAGCCAATTCTCTACCTCTCCCAGTCATGGACCCAACATTTAGCTGACATACTCTGAACCCAATGTGAGCTCGCTTCTTTAGCTGCACCCGCTCCTGATGCAGTAGCCCTCGCCTTACCACAGAGTTAGGGCGATGTCTCTGTGCGTCGTTTACGGAGTACGCCCTAGCATTACCTCTTTCCATATTTCGGCTATTCCATTTTTTGGTTTTGGCACAGATTTTTACAGCCGGATGCACCCCTTCCTGACACCAACCCTCCCTATTTATCCGGGCTTGGGACCGGCACCCATAAGGACTTGGTTGCCCCCCCAGGTGGCTAGGTTATACATTATATATATAATATATATAAATCAATATATAATATATATATAGATATATTATATATATATATAAATTATTAATATATATATATATAGTATTATATATTAATATCTATAATATATAATGTTGCGATTTTTCCCAAGATTTCGGTATTTTTCATGGCTGCCTTATGAAATTTACTGTTTCTCTGGCTT
>NC_087201.1:54543541-54565545 GCF_015104395.2 Macrobrachium nipponense | reverse complement strand
GTTCCTGAGGAGGCTCCATAAATTTGATAGCCATCTGACTATATGCGCTTTTGAGGGCGAGGTAGGCACCCCATTATTTTCCACCTTACTCGTGCCGTGCTTCAGTTGACCATAATTAACTTTCGGTATTTCAAACAAGGCATTGCTGGCACTTATGGTATGCTCATATGCTCATAAGTTCATTATTTCCATATATATATATATATTATATATATATATATATATATATATATATATATATATATATATATATATCGAGCTACACTGTCCTTTAATATCTAATTCGCTCTACCTCGAATTAATATATTTTCATATATGCTTAACCGAAGGGGAATTTTTTTCTCGATAATAGATTTACCTGTACTTGGGCGCGAACGCAGGTACATTCAAATCCAGGCACGTCAGGGTGGTGGGGTGGTAGAGCTTCCCTGACGTGCCTGGGATTTGAATGTACCTGCGTTCGCGCCCAAGTACAGGTAAATCTATTATAGAGAAAAAAATTCCCCTTCGGTTAAGCATATATGAAAATATATTAATTCCGAGGTAGAGCGAATTAGATATTAAAGGACATTGTAGCTCGATATATGTATATGAATCACGGTAATGTGATATGACTTATATATATATATATATATATATATATATATATATACATATGTATTATGTATATAATATGTATATATATATAATATTATATATATATATATATATATATATATATATATATATATATATATATATATATATATATTAACACGCCCGAAAGTATTTCCGTTCGTTCATCTATTTATTTATTTATTTTATTTTTCAGGCCATGTGGTCGTAAGTTTGCTGCTTCTTCCTTTACATTTTTCATGTTGAATCATTTAACAGATTTATGGTACTGTGAAGCTTTTTCATTTCATGGAATTTTTTTTTTCCCATTTTTGTGGCATTTTATTTGGAATGTTGTTGGTTAGTGTGTTGCTGTTTTCATCTGATTCACAAGACAAGTGGCCCTAATGACAGATGCGTAGGAGCTCCATATCCTACGCCTTATCAAGTTCAAGGATATTCTTAAAGTAATTTCGCTTCGTTATTAATAATACTTATTCGCTGGAAAATTATCGGTGTGGATTAACGTTATCAAAAGCTAAATTGTTTATTTAGTTGATCAACCTAAAGAGACTTGCAGAAAGCGCTCAGAAAAATTTCAATGACAGATAATTGTAGATTCTAAGACAGTGTTGATTATTTAAAAAAATATTTTAGCGTTTCCGTCTCTGGCTTGTTATATAGTATCGAATGGGTTAGACACGACCCCTCCATTCCTTTTGAAAGTCTCATAGGAAATATGTAACTCAAGTTTTAGTTTTTGTAAGTTCTACCTATATCAGTCCCTCGAGCTCCATGGGGCTGGCCCGAGCTTATGCAGCGCTTTACATGTGATTTACGGAAGATGATGGATGAGACCTTTGTCGAAACTTTGGACAACTTATTACTTGCGATGGCGTAAAGCCATTTATCATAGAATTGGACGTTTGTCGTACTATATTTTTGGTCTTTTATGTCTTTGTTGGGGCAGCTTTAACGTACCTTATCGGATATATGAAGTTCGGCTCATTTTTTAAGTTTATCGTTCTGGCTGCTTGACGGTTGTAAAATTGTATTTTTTAGTGAAAGAAAAAACTCCACTAAATCAGACCGGTACTAGAAGAAATGAAAGGTCGCAGATATTTGTGTTTTGAAGGTGAACTAAGGAGAGATTCTTCTACCTTGTCACTACAGGGAAGAACGAGCTCCCCGAATTGAGCAGCTTGAGAATTGCAGTTCTGCAGTTAATAAGACGGGAAAATGAAATGGGTTCTACATGGGCATTCGAGAGGAGGGATTCTCTTTCAGTTCAATGAATTGTTCTAGACAGTTCATGTGATGGCAAAATCAAAACCAGCTTGTGGTGGAGGAAAAGAGAGCTTAAAACAGAAATAAGGATAGGGCTCTTGATCAGACGAATTTCTATGGCTCATTCCTCCAAGATGGACAACAAAGAAAGGCGCAATCTTATAAATGAGTATAGTGTCAAAGTTGATGATAATAGGAGCCATTTTTAGGGGTATGGTAAAAAAATTAAGAGAAAACTCTTACAACTAATATTTTTAAGAACTTGCACAGAATTACCAGTTATGCTCATCGTTTTGAAAATAGATGTAAATGACATTATTGCAAACTTTAGTAAAAACTGATGCATATATGAAAAATAACCTTTTGAAGTGAGATAGACGAGCATTTTTTTTTTAACCAATTTTGTTTTCACCCTTCATCTCATGTTAAACAAGAAGTCATAAATATCTGGCAGACATATGGAGAGATATTTTTGGGCAGAACTTTCAGCTGATATTTTTTACGAGGAAAGTTGGCAGAATCTTTATCGTTCCTTACGAATAAACAATGGAATTTTATTTATTTAGTTATTTTTTGTTTGGGGTGGGGAGGGGCGTTGCGATGGGCTGGTTAGAAGCCTCTGAACGCTTTTATAAGTTTTTACATATTATTTTTTTGTTATTTCTATGCTGCTCGTCTCTTCATTTTATTTCTGATATCACCTTCAACCTGTTTCTTGTTGTTCTCTTTCCTAATTCCCTTTTAAACCATTTTGTTTGTGGTTCTTTATTTCCCTTTTCTTTGTTGTAAAAAAAATAGATTGCTCTGATTTCATTGTTCATTTTCGTGCAGTCGACCAGACAAACGACATTTGGTATAAAATGTATTTTTGGGACTTTACATTCGCCAACTTATTTATCTGGAATCAGTGAAGCTCAAGAAATAGCCTTATCTCTTTTGAGTGTTTTTCTTCTTCTTTTTCACGAGCGCCTATTTTAAGGTTTTGAATGACTGTGCAAGAAATTGGCTTTTAAACAAACAGACGATGGCCTCTTATCCTTTAGGTATTTTTAACAGCCCTAGTAACGGCTTACACCGGAAATAATAGAGCAAGAATTACGTGAGGTAAATCTGAATGCAGTATGGAAATACCTCTCAGTTTTCAACTTTTTTAATACTAGTGGGTATTTTATTATATCGTTTCAGCTGCTTTTAATTTTTTTTATTACTGCTGTCTTTTTTGTTGTTAATAAAACATTTTCATGTTAATAATAGATTTTTATATACGTACCATGATGTGTTGTAATCATACGCTCTTTTGGATTTTTCAATCCATAAAGTCTGCACTATGTTGTCGACCTTATTCTTGGGTTACAACATTCCACGCTTTCTGCCTGAAGGGCCCTTGTCAGTATTGGTCTGGTTGGAACGTCGATATTCCTTTTGAAATATTGCTTATTTGCTGATAAGAGTACTAATTGCATGTTCAGTGCACCGTGTGTCATAGGGAGTTGGATGAATTTTGCAATGATTTTAAGACGTCATCGTTTTTAAAATCGCAATTTTTATGTAATGAAGAAATGTTAATTTGTAAGTTATGTATGTTTATATATAATTTTATATATATATATATATATATATATCTTATATATATTATATATAATTATATATATATCTATATATATATATATATATTATATATGTATTATATATATACATTCTAGTTGACCAACCCGGCGCTGCCCAGGATTGTTGTGGAATGACAACCGATAAACTCTCTCTCTCTCTCTCTCTCTCTCTCTCTCTCTCTCTCTCTCTCTCACGGTTACCCCATTCCCAACCCCAACTCCCTTTGATGCCATTGATGTCTTACCCCACAGTATTGTTTTCCAGATAGTAAGTCAAATGTATAATGGAATTAGGTATGATAATTCATAAACTTTATTTCACTAAGTCTATCAGCAGAACCAGCACGGTTTCAGGGAAGACTTTCTCAGCCCCAGCCCTTTTGGTGCCCTTTGGTGTTAGTTATGTCTTATCCCCCACAGCGATGATTTCTAGATAGTAAGTCATATGTATACCTAGTTTGGTTGAAATTGCGCAATGCGTTTCAGAGTTATGCTGGCACATACACTCACACATACATACATACATTTATAAATATAGATTATATGTTTATATATATATATATATATATATATATAAACATATAATCTATATTTATAAATGTATATATATATATATATATATATATATATATATATATATATATATATATATATATATATATATGTGTGTCTATATGTATGTAGGGATGTGTGCATATATCTATAATGGATGTTCTTAGAATGGAAGGATAGCAGAGTCATGGTGTCACAAGATTTTGGAAGGACTTGAACTGTTGAGCCACCCTTCCTTTATGGAAGAGATTGTCAGTGTTCAGTTTAAATTGTTTGTGTAGTGTGTGTGACATAATAATGCCGGAAGTTCACAGAATTTGTGAAAGTGGTATTTCCAATGAATTGATCAATGAGTTGTTTAATACGGGTTGGTCAGACGGGAAAGAAAAGGAGTAAGATTTGTTGGTGACAAGAATGTAAATCATCCTAAATTGTTAGAGGCTTCAAGATAAACTGAATATATGTGGTGGAAGAGGCCCGAGAATGCGTTTAAGACAGAAGTGAATGACAGTGTTTGTAGGGTAGTTTCTTGAAAAAAACTTTGTACTGGAATGGGGGGGACCCCCTTTTTCTGGGTGTGAGTGGACAGTTGGTGTAGTTTGAAGAATTTCCTCCACGAGGCCTCGTTCCCAAAAGGAACTCATGTCTTTCTTTCCTTGTCTCTTTGGTGGCGCAAACGTGGATTAATGTAGTTTTGATATAATATTATTATATATATATATATATATATATAATATATATATATATATAGTATATATATATATGCAGTCAAACATATACATACTATATGTACATATACATATCTGTCTGTGTGTGTATATATATATATATATATATATATATATATATATATATATATATATATATAAATAAAAATATATGAAAAATAATTGATTTTGATAGATAATATCATGGCTTTTGGTTATATTGCAAAATTGAG
This sequence comes from Macrobrachium nipponense, assembly GCF_015104395.2. Classification (NCBI taxonomy): domain Eukaryota; kingdom Metazoa; phylum Arthropoda; class Malacostraca; order Decapoda; family Palaemonidae; genus Macrobrachium; species Macrobrachium nipponense. The sequence goes on along the minus strand of NC_087201.1, from coordinate 54,560,565 downwards.
TGCTTAGTTCCTTTTGGTTGGTGCCATAGATATATATTGAAACTATAAACTTAATAATTGAAATTTTGAATTAACGCCTTTTAGTGATGTAATAACGTTGGTGTTTAAATGTACCTGGTTATTGTTGAAAATGTGCGTTGTGATTTATTTTAAGCCTTTCCATCTCTTGAAAGAAGAATTGTTCACTTTGAGCATTCCAGAGACAACGTTCTACCCAGGACTTGGTTCTACCGTGTCCTTGCGTCATGCTTAATCACCCAGGTATAACTGTGTGGGTGATGAGATGAGCAAATCCTGCCTTTTAATCTTTATGTCGTCACGCACAAAGAAGTATTTTTACTGTGCTTACTGAAAAAAGTAACTTTTAGTGCACATAAAAAAGTCGTATATTTATGAAGTCATGACTTGTGTTAGCGTCAGAATTTACACCTATGATAATGAAGTATATGCTGTTTAGGCTGTATCAATATAATCCAAACACACACACTATACATACATATATATGTATGTATGTATGTATATATATATTATATATATATATATATATATATATACATATACTATATTAATATATATATATATATATATCGTTTATGTATATATATATCTATATATATATGTGATGTATATTATAATATATCTATATATAATATTATATATAATAGTCTATATATATTATATATATGAAATGTATTTTTCTGTTATTGCAGCAGAGCTGGACATAAGGTCCTTTTGAATAAGCATCTCACATATGATTTTGCGCCTTCCCTTTCCTTTTAGTTTTTACTCTGGGTGTTTTATTTGTTCTTTTAGGGATTCAGAACGGAATTCATTGAGGCTTTTTCTCTCACGTACTTTTTCTTCTTCATTACTGACATTCCGTAGAAGCCATCCTGGACACGCCGCTTGCATATATCGTTCCTCCTCGTCGACGGACCTCTTCACCTCTCCTTTGAACTAGCTGCGGTTGTTTTATATTTTATTTTCTTTTTTTATAATATATGTATCAGAATTAGGGTTCTTATGTGGAGGATGCAAAAGAGGTAGAGGTAAATGATGCCTTAGTCGAATGGTCTGGTGTAAGTATGAGAACGCGTCGAAAGTAATTGTTCTGGCTGGACATAAGGTGACTCAGAAGTTGAAGATTGTAGTAGAAAGACTGAGATGCTGCGGGATTCTGGCATTAAGAGACTAATTGGCTGAGGTCGGCCTCTAGCTATAGACTATGGAGGTATTGTTGAGAGGAATCACTCTTTAAAATAAAGAAAACGTTTCAGGGGCCGCCATATGAAAGCTGAGGCTGTATATTGATTATGAAGGAATTGTCGAGAGGAATCATTCTTCTTTTAAATAAAAAAGACGTGATAGAGGTCATGATAAGAAAGATTAGGCTATTTAAAGGTTATGAAGGAAAGGTTCATCCTTTCAATAAGGAAAACGTGATAAGAAAGATTAGGCTATATAAAAATATCAAGGAATTGTTGAGAAGAATCATTCTTCCTTTAAATAAGGAAAACTTGATAGAGGACACGATGAGAAAGATTAGGCAATACGTTTTTATATGAAAGGAAGTTATGTGGTAGAGTCTGGAATGATAACGGAAGGCAATTTACTGAATGGTTGATATAGCGTGCTGAAGAATTGGGAACGGGAACATACTTGAATTATTGTTTGTGGTAGTCAAGTGTGAATGTATCTTTAGCGATTAGTGATCCAAGGGTTGCAGAAGTGAAGTGTGGATGTTGAATGTGAATTCAACATATGTGATGGGTTATTTACTCGTTTCGGATAAAAATGTTACTGTGAAAGGGGTGCGTTATGTCTCAAAGCTTGTTTGATATATTTCTGGTTGGGGGGATGAGAGAAGTCAGAAAAAGGACCTCAAATTGGGATTGAAATTTGTGGGATAAGAAAATGGAGTTTGGAATAGCTGGGACTAGCTGGTGATATGGTACTGATTTGGGATATTTAATCAGAAACGGCGTGACGCGTGAAGGAGTTGTTCTTAAGTGCTGGCAAGAGGAGGAAGTTGAGAGTATCAGTTATGTGATCAAGAGTAGGCTATGAAGGTAAAGGGAACTAGGAAAACTGAGCAGTGAATGATAATGTGGACGTTGGAAGAATGGAATCTTTGGCACTCACGCGCGCACACACACACGCACACACATGTATATATATGCATACACACACACACACACACACACACACACACACACACTATATATATATATATATATATATATATATATATATATATATATATTTATAAATAATAGTCCATATTATCATTCACTGTTCAATTTTATATATATAATATGTGCGTGTGTAATTTTTTCAACATTAAACCATCTACCCTTACAGAGGTCAACATCCAAGAAATCAGCTACTTTTTACACATGCACAAAAGACTCATCAGCAATGGTGTCCCACCCCACCCCTTCTCCGCCTATTCGTTACACAATTCTCATCCATATGGTGCCATACATCCGCTTCCCGGATGCTGAGGCTCTTCATTTCTAATAACTCTTTTTCACATCTTCGATCCAAACCTTACTATGGTCCCGTCCTTCCTCTTAACACTTCAGCATCGCAAAAACCCTCATTCACTTCACGCTCGAATCAACCTAAAGTACTCTTCGTTGCTCCTTAAACTTAACTATTCTTTTCAACCATTCCTACATATCTGATACGTTTCTCATCATTCCCATTCTCCTTACCCCACATACACTGCCTCATCTCTAAAGATTCTATTTTTTTCTGTACTTGCATTCTAACAAAATTCATTATATATTATAGTATATATATATATATATATATATATATATATATATACATATATATATATATATATCTATATATATATATATATATATATATATATATATATATATATAATAATACCACAGGGAAATGATAAGCAGAAATCCAAGCGCTTTCGTCTTTACTAGGATATCGTCAAGGAACGAATGGAAAACTGTTGGAAAGAAAGTTATCAGGTAAACAAAAAGATCAAGAATTCCAGATGGTTAACTGTCAAAAAGGGTAAAAATCAAAGAGATAATCCAGGATTATCGGATATCACGCGGTCACAAACTTAAACATAGATTTAACCCTAACAGAAACTGCAGTGTATCCATATAGTCCAAAACGTAAAAACTGAATACTATATTAATTTTGTTGCTTATATTTATCTACAACTTTTTAAATTATGAAGGCAACGAGTTTAAATAAACCAAGACTTAAATTTAGAATATTTCCATTATTTGACTTGATGAAACAAGATTCAATGATATTCCTTTTAACTGTGTCATTACATGGGATTAAGGCTCTTGATTGACTCCAGTTAATGGGATGATCTAAATCTCTCATATGTACGAATAATGCATTCGATATTTGTCCAGTTCTCACAGAATACTGGTGTTGTTTGAGTCGTTGTGAAAGAGATTTACGGTTTGTCTGTAATAAACTTTATCACACTTTTTTGCAAGGAATTTCATATACGCAGCCGGGAAGATTCAGGGTTATTCTTTATTACTAAACTCTTGACATTAATATTACTGAAAACAACATTTATGTTAAAGAGCTATAAAATTCTAGGAATTTCTAAAAACCTTTCATCATATGGTAATTTTAGAATGCTATGCTTACTAAACCCTAGTTTGTCATAAGGTAAATAAAATGTTTTTTTTAGCTCTCTTCCATGCCACATCTACTTGCGTATTTAAGTTTCAAGGACAATGTCGTAAATAGTTTTAATTTCAGTATCAATAAACTGGGGGCTACAGACACGTAAAGCCCTTCGGAACAACTCAGAAAAAACAGAGAATTTAACATTTTGATGGTGATTGGAGTAGTAATGAACAAAAGAGGCAATGTTAGTTGATTTTCGAAAGACTGAAAAAGTGAAATTTCTATCATTTCTATGGACAGTTACATCAAGAAAATTCAAATTACAATTTCTTTCTTCCTCTACAGTAAATTTTATAGAAGGGACTAAATTATTGAGGTTAATATGGAATTCCTGGAGATTTTCGTGGATTGGCCAAATACAGAAAATATCATCCACATACCTAAATCATATAACTTTTTAGGGCAAAATTCGTGGTAAGAGATTTGTCTAAAAAAATTCCATGTAGATATTGCTATGGACAGGAGATAAGGGATTACCCATAGCCATGCCAAAATTTTGTGCAAATAATTCCCCATTTAAACAGAGTCACCACTCTGGATTAGCTATTGATCCTCTTTTCATGTGTGTGCTCAAAGAACATTCTGCCAAAATTAACAAACTGTAACTCCACTCTGCTTTTGTATAAATAAGTCTCTCAACCTCTTTTTGATTCAGTGTGAACTTGAGAATGTAGAAATTAACCGCGAAAGTACTTGTTCCAAGTTCCCAGCATCAGTCACCTCTCTACTATGGATTTAATTATATATATATATATATATATATATATATATATATTTATGTAGTATGTATGTATATATACATATATATATACATATATATATAGTATGTATATATATCAGTAAATTCAAACAAACAGACACCGCCTATTATTTTTACCATCGCAAGAGCAGAGGGAGCAGTGAAGGAGAGAAAAGAAAATGAAAGCAGTAGTTGGAGAGCCATGGGGAGGGGGGGGGGGGGGGGGGGGGGGGGACGGGGGGGGGGGGGGGGGGGGGGGAGGGGGGGGGGGGGGGGGGGGGGGGGGGGGGCTGGAATTTGGTTGGCGGGTTGGGGGTTGAATCTTCATGGATCCTCCTAAGATTTTACCGATAAAACATCCAACTTGGAGTGCCTACAATACCGACCTCTCCATTCCCACTTTCCATTTCCTGTAACATCCAACCTCCTCCCACACCTACCTGCTCAGAGATTTAAGTCCTCTCTCTCTTTCTCTCTCTCTCATTCAGATACATTCATTTTTTCTGTTTCTCTTTCTTCTCTGGGTTTAAACTTGGCTCACTGATGATGAAGACATGGCTCTCTCTCTCTCTCTCTCTCTCTCTCTCTCTCTCGTCCATTTACATTGGAATATTGTACTCGTTCTTGCCGTCTTAATGTTTATTTTTATTTTATTTTGCTAATTACTCTGATTTTATATCAATACAATCTTCTGTGGGATCTTCTTTATCTTTACTAATGCAAGATTCGTACTTTGGTTGTTGTCCGTTTGTTTATACAAAATGTCTTTATGCCTAAGACCTCTCGACGAGCTCCATCCCTCCTCCACATCTGCATTCACAAAAAGAGGCTGCTAAGCGCCTTCAAAAAACGCCTGCCTCTTATTCTTACTACTTCCTCGACCCCGTGTTTCAATTGGGTACATTTTCTGCTCTTTTGATTCGTCAGTGATTTGCCTCTGGTATCCTTCGTTTTATTTGTGTCAGTATTTGATGTTTCCGGAAACTACTTTTCGGTGTAAGGGTTCCATGTATATTTTTAATAAAATCATACTTCAGAAAATAAGAAATGATAACCCATTTTCCTCTCTCCGTTTTTCTCATCCTGGCTTCGTAGCTTGGAGGTGTAGCGCGTGTAGCTCACAAATGGGCGACCGTGTTCAGAGCTCGAACCTGACAAGGAGAGACAGATGGGTATGTACGTACCTAAACACCCAGTGTGCCAGTGGTGACCTACGCAGTGATTGAGCTTTATAGTATTTAGACGAACGATAAGAGAGAGGGGAGAAAAATTTGATGAGAGTGTTTGTTGCTTCGTCGAAATCTATACCATCAAAAATAGAGTCCACCTGAATAAATGAATTCCCAAGGCTCTCTCTCTCTCTCTCTCTCTCTCTCTCTCTCTCTCTCTCTCTCTCTCTCTCTCTGTCGTATAATTAAGTTCGAAATTCCGTTTCAGAAGTGGTTGAGTTTCAGTATTTTGATATTTAGAAAATCAACTGTGAAGATAATCTCATCGTGACTGGTATGATCAGTGATATGATTTTTTTTTTATGTATTCATGTAGATGCCCATGGCGTTAGAACAACAGCAATTTTGGATTGTTTATATTTTCACAATAATATTAGCTAGATTAAGTAATATAATTTGGATGGAAATTGCAGTCATAACATACAGCATATTTGCTTGTAGTAAACCGTATGATTTTATCAAACTGATGCCCAGATTTATTCATTTTTTTATTAATTTTTTTTCCCCATTCTAGTACATTCGGAAATTGTTAGAAGTCGTCCAAGCTTTTAAGATTAGCAGATTATGCAAGAACTTTTTTTTATAAAAATCCTGACTCTAGGTTTTATTGCATTAAATTAAAGATTCGTAAATTCTTTTGAGAATGAGAGCTTTTCACGTCATAACGTACAAGGCTGATGATGACTGTGTGAAATGGTCAGTTTCCAAACCAGCGCCCGATGTAGAACTGGACAGCGAGGCACGGGAAATCTAACTGATTGCGTCATTTACAAAACCTGAGTTGTTTCTTGTCTCGAACAAAGAATTAGAATGATTTGAAACGAACATTATTTCTAAAATGTATCAAACTCCCCAACTGTAGATTGGTTTTATAGCAACAGTTCAGTAGGGCCATGTACCATTGCCGAAATTTCCCTGTGTTAATAATGTATTTGTGTATTTAATTTGCAATGCGCTTTAAGAAACAACGCGTTTCGTGAGTACTGGGATAGCAGACTACGCCAAAGGAGTAACGTAATTAATCACCCCACTAATGTTTTGTGTAGTAAGTTTAGTAACATTTTATCTATTCGCTGACTGGATGGATGACCTCCAAAAGAAAGGTAAGAGCCATTAGCACTCATATTGGTTTCCGTGACATGTGTGGGAAATTGGACATTGGGCCAGGGGTAGAGGATGGAGGCAAAAACTTTTAAGAGATCCGGTTCAGTGCCAATAGAGAGTGAGGTAACCGTACAACATAAGGGTCAAACATATATATAACGTATATCGTGCATCTGTAATACACTATTTGTCATTCACGTAAAATGAAAATCGAAAGGATGTTGAGGTTCGAAAATGTTAAAAGTATTTGATAAAAGTGTATATATATTTTTTCTTTTTATAAATCGTTTCGTGAATAAATTGCGTGAGCAACGGGAAGATTAAACTCTGCCTTTTGCACGAATGGAGTGAGGGGAAAATTGATGAACGATGGGAAATGGAAATGACGAACAAGAGTTTGTGAGCTGTAGCTGTTGAGGGAAAGCCCAATAATAAAAAGGGGAGAAGTGTTAATAGATTGTAAGAGAGAGAGAGAGAGAGAGAGAGAGATCTGAGGAGAGAGACGAGAGAGAGAGAGAGAGAGAGAGAGAGAGAGAGCGGCATACGAACCTAAGGCGAGCGAGAGCCCAATATGTGAACCTACCTTTTTAACAACAATTTCCATCTATTGACCAACCTTCATATATATATATATATATATATATATATATATATATATATATTATATATATATATATATATATATAATATATATATATATATATATATATATATATATATATATATAATATATATATACATATTTTACTCGTTCAATTTCTACATTGTGTTTGTGCTGTGGTTTCAAAATCAGGACGATTAATTTTTTTTAGAATATTCTTACATATTTGTAGAGATCGACATGCAAAAGACGTCGACCTTAGGTGATATCCTAAAACGTTTATGACCTGTTATTGGAATAAGCAGCGTAGAGAAAATGCAAGATTAAATCCTGTATTTTGCTTGATTAAAGTGAAGGGAAGAATGGTGAAAGATGGAAAATTGAAATGATGGCGACCATTTTATGACGTAAAGCTGCTGAGGGAAAGCTGAATAAAAAGAATGGGAGCAGTGTTAACTGACCGTAGAGAGAGAGAGAGAGAGAGAGAGAGAGAGAGAGAGAGAGAGAGAGAGAGAGAGAGAGAAAATTTTCGTACTTGTTTGAAATTCAACTTGCATCCTTCTTGATTCTCTTCACGTCATTGTCTTCCTTTTCATCAAACCAAACAGGCCATATAAATGCAGCAGGTATAAAATCCCACCCGTAGTATGAACAGGATAAAAATTAGGTGCACTAATTGTATCATTTAAGGGTTAATGAATGAAATTGCGAAACGAGCACGCTGTCCCTCATCTCTCTCCCCCCCCTCTCCCCCCCCAATGCACTAATGATGCCAGAATTAACTTTATGAAAATGGAGGACATGAAACGAATGACTCAGGGTGAGGTACGATGATAATAAACTTAAATAGCACAGATTTGGTCAACTTTAAATTTTCTCTCTATCTCCGTGTTTCTATACAAACATCACACCAGAGCAAGTATGTATATATAATATATATATATATATATATATATATATATATATATATATATATATATATATATATATACGTATTAAACAGAATTCCAGGTAATAAAGGTAACTCATTAACGCTCCAAAAGGGTAGATTTTACCGAGTTATATTTCGAAACAAATATAAAGGCATTAAGCTACAAATTTCCTTTAATATCCAATTCGCTCTACCTCGGAGATAATATATTTTCATATATGTAAACTGAAGGGGTATGTTTAAGTTGATAATAAGTTAATGGTCAAGACCTCGAACATATCACCAACAAAAAAAAATTACCCTTTTCTTATTTAACATATATGAAAATATATTATTTCCGAGGTAGAGCGAATTGGATATGATATTAAAGGAAATTGGTAGCTCAATGCTTATATATAGTTTCGAAATATAACCACTGAATCACGGTCATGAGGTAAAATTAATTCACACACACACACACACACAACACACACATATATATATATATATATATATATATATAATATATATATATATATATATATATATATATGTATGTATATATATATTTTATTTATATGTAATGCGCGATTTAAAAAAGAAAAGATAGTAAAATGTAAAACAGGAATGCTAAAGGTGAATTAGGATAGTATCAGAAGAGAAAATAATAGTGATATATATTTATACACACACACACACACACACACACACACACATATATATATATATATATATATATTATATATATATATATATATATATATATATGTAAGACATAGGGTTTTGATTATAATATATGTTCGTGCATTCTCTGTAACCTGTGGAATGTGGAGGACAGAGCAGAGTAACGACCTGAGAGTAGCTGATGAATGAGTTTCTGGGGGATGGCGTGAGATAAAAATGCTTAGTTTGTCGAGTCAATGTACGACAGTTTATGAACTCTTCCCAAAGTGCCTTTGTGAAACTAGATGCAGCTAGAACCGTGAGGCGCTAGCGAACTGTGTGTTCGTATGTGCGTGTGCGCCTCTTTCTGTTAAAAGCGTTCATACCCAAGCTATGGGAGGGATTTTGACAGAGGGGCTTCGAGTCATAGGCAAAGATGCCGTGGCATTCGCCGGGGGAGTTTTTGACATAGTGTTTTAGTGTCCGGTTGGAATGGGTAAGTGTTACCTTTACTTTAGCCAAAGGGGTGGCTTGTTTGATATCTTGTAAGATGTTCCATTTTATTAACTTTGTCTTTGAACTTGTGTGTGTACTTACCAGAATGTGTTCTGTATCTTTGGCAGATGGTTCTGGATTTCTGTGGGACAGAGTTCCCAGGGAAAGGGTGAAAAAAAACCTGACCTTTTGGGTGACTTGACAATGAGTTGTTTTAAGTTAGTCTGTAAGACTGGATTACTTAGTTAATCGACTGACTTAGTTATTGTAAATAAACGTTATGTTATGATGCAACTCTCTCATTTTCATTACCTGTTAGAATAGAGAGAGAGAGAGAGAGATGTGGGGTGATTGCCGGGAGAGAGAGAGAGAGCCTGTCTGTATGAATGGGTGTGGAGGTCTGCCTTCCGTTTCGTGTCCACGCTTACCGTATGAAATACATGGAGGTTTTCCCATGTAATAGTGGTGTCAGCGGTTAAAAAGGGGATAAAGAAAGTTTTCTTGCTTTTCTATGCCTAGGAACGCCAATGAAGAGATATGAGTGGCCAGTTAGAAAAATAAAAAGGGGCCGTGACTTAGCGATAGTTTTCGAACGACAAAGCTTTGTGGGATTGTGGAAAATCGTTAAACTGTTAGTTTTCAGTTACTTAGTGAAAAAAAATGAGAAAATGTCTGTCTGATTAACTGTGCTAAAGGGAGGGAAGGATTTTTATGGGACTCAGCATTTTTCCCAGGGAGTCAGCCTGAAGCAGTGAGCGCACCCAGTGTGAATTTTTGCTTTTGCTGCAATGACGAGTGTTCCGAGATACCTGTGCGGCGGTCGTTGTTATATCACTACCGCGTTTTTACGAAGAATTTCGAGTTCTTTTTTCCCATTATGGAGTGGTGAGTGTTAAAGAACTATTGTTTATCAAAAAGGAGTGGGTTTTTGTTTAAATATTTCAGGGTTATGGGATTGGTTCAAGAGGTCAAAACAATTTTTTCTTTCCCCATAGTGACGTGTTTTCTTTATTGGCACGTGTTTGTAATAGACGTATGCATTCGTCTTTGTTTAAAACATAGGAGTGTATTTTTCTATGCATGGGAACTGTGCTTAGACAAGCAGATTTGGCTTAGAGACACAGAGCGGCCACAATTTTAAGGGCTCAGCATATTTCTGCAGAGAGGCGCCTTGCATTGCGAGGGTGTACGGGCATCCCTTGGGAGGGTAGTTGCATGGGTACCACTAGCCTCACTCGAGAGATAGTGCAGGGGAGGGTATTGCGGGATGGGGATACTACTAGTGTATACCTCGGGCTGTTCTGCCGCTTGACTGAGGGGTTGTTCTCAGGGGGGGAGAAATTTTTTTGTCTCAGTGTGGGTGAATTCCCCCTTTTCCTTTTTTTTTCTTAGTGTTGGAGATGGATTTGGCCTTGACATTGAATGCTAAGATATCAGCTGATTGATTAGTTGATGAAGTGAAAAGCCCGTAGAGTCTTTTTTTTAGAAAAGATTTTTTTTTCTCTCTCTTGGATGAAGAGAAAAGGAAATAAAAAGAGATTTTTCTTTTACGAAAATGAGGGGAAAAGTAGTTAACATGCACGGGATGTGTTATATGTTTCTTGGTGCCTTGAAAGACACAAATATAAGGGGGATACAGAGATTATTTTTTTTATTGTGTTGGAGAAATTACTTTGAAATGCCGATGATTGGGGTTGTATCTGTGTTGTGTGGCAATGGTGTTATGTCATGGTGTTGCATGCTGGAGAAATTGTATGTCATAGGATTCAGCAATACTGTTGTATGCTATTTGAGTTTCACCCTTTGCGAGAGAATTATTGCTTTGGAGAGTTATTATTATATTATTATTATTAATAATTGTTATACTTGAGATGTGTCACGGGGGGTTTGCTTAAGTATAATTATCATTACGGGAGAATTGTTTTGCGAGAGATTTGAGATATTTCATAGGAGATTATTCAATAATTATTACAGATAATTATTCAAGGAGAATTATTACGATGAATTAATGGGAGAAGTCTTGTGTTAATTATTTGTTCAGTTTTTGTAACTTTGGAGAATATTTCAGTGATTCATGGGGATGAGTTTTGCTGAATCTTGATGAATCTGGCTGAATCTTGGTGAGTTGTGTGGAATTTTGCTGAATTTTGCTGAATTTTTTGCTGAATTTTTGGAGAATGGACAAGCATTAACATTGGTGATATTTTTTTGTACTGATACTGATGATTTTGATGATAGCAAATTTTTTTTGGTGATTTTGTGATAATGATATTTCTGATACTGATTTTTTTTGTACTAATACTGTGTTTTAATGCTGTCAAGGGAGGTGAAATCTTTTGTGATTATGGGAAGAACTAACAACACATTGTTTTAGTTTTTTTTTCTTTTTTTTATGAGTTCAGCAGATAATTGCTTGACATCTAGTGAGTTACGGGAGATAGTTAATGGTGCCGATGATTTTTCTTTTCTCCTTTTTTGAAAATTAGCCATCGCTGACACAAGTTTTTTTTTACCATGGGTGAATTTGAATTTGTTTTTTCTCTCCAGTTAGTGTGAATATTATCTCAGTTCATGACTTAGAGCCATTTAAGAGAAAGTGTTCGTGTTTTAGCTATTTGATGCTATAGAGTAATATATGGGAGAATTTCTTGCATTTTTTGAATGCATACGTAATGGCACTACATTTTTTCTCTGGATATTTGTGTTCCAGAAATTGTGAGTTTTCTTGCACAATACCTTTGGTGTATTTGTGACAACTTTGTGAGAGATAGGAAACTTGGTTAAGTTTTCTAGTGGCTTATGTCGTAGTGCATATGGAGAAGTCTTGGGTAAGACACTGTGATTTTTGGAGTCTGTTAATGAGTTGTGGCACATTGTGGTTTTTTCTAGAACTTCTAGACCGAGTTTTATTTGCCGAGTTTTGCCTTTTTTAGCAGTTATGCTAAACGGAGTGAGTTTTTATAGTTTTGACTATAACATTGAGTTATTCTCTGGAGAATTGGAGTTATAATTGAGATATAATTGAGTTATAATTGAGATATATTATTTTGGGGAGATAATTGGAGGTATATATTATTTTGGAGTTATATTTGAGATATAATATATGGGAGATATATATATTTTTGGCCATTTTTGATATTTGCCAATAGTGGTATGAGCTATGTTTAGTTCAATTATTTTTGCAGCCATCTTTGTTGCAAATGGAGACACATATTTGGAGATTATGGGGCATATTTGGGAGTGTGTGAGTTAGATGCCTTGAGTGCACATTTTTTGGAGATATATTATTTGGAGCCCTTGTTTTGTTCCACATGGAGTTATTGTGGAAATAGAGGTAAATATTTTGTATTTGCCGAAATAGAGGTGATTATTCTCTATTCCTGGAGTGGTGTTTTTTTTCTACTGACATGTGGCTTTGGAGAAATAAGAGAATAATATAAGGGGTTGGTTTTATTAACCAAATGGAGGAAATATTCTATAACCGGAGTGGCGTATTATTGATATGATGTCTCATAATGGAGTTGGAATTAATCTTGGGCGGGTGACCTTTTTTTTTTGTAGTTATGGGAGTTTTTTTGTTTTTTTTGAGCAAAGAGAAGATTTCTGTGGTTCTCTTTTTTGATTTCGTGACTATTTAGAGAGAAATGGCATTACTGCATTACGAGTCATTTGGAGATGTGTGTGCATTTTTTATGATCACAAGTGTGTTATTCTTGGAGAAATATAATTTGGGAAAAGTCATGTTGAGAGAATAAGTCTTCGAGACAAATTTTTGAACACATTAGTCATATCCTGGAGTTAATTCTGTGAAATGTGTCAGTTAGACCTTTTTTTTCTTGAGAATCATGAGTTTCCAAACTTATGTGTCTTACTAGACAATTTTTGTGCTGTTGTTTGAGCATGCGTCCGCAGGTGATTTTTCTGCTGACAAGCGATGTGATGAGCCGTGTGCTGAGCTGTGCTGATTCTTTTCTTCTGATGGTGACAGATCAGAATTTTTGCAATATCTGGAAATGTTAGCTATAGCATTCACGAAAGCGCATGTATGATTTAGTTTGCTTTCTGGCAAATTCCATAGCTTTACATGGGAGCATTTCTTGGGGAAAACGCGGGAGTTATGCATATTTATCATGTATTATGTATTTTGTGATTGGGGAAATCTACTTGTGATTATTCCTTTTTTTTATTATTATTTTTCTTCCTTTTCCTATGAGAGATATGATTTGGGGATTGAGCTTAAATAACATTTCTTTTTTGGACGGGAGATTTGATTTTACCGGGAGGTGTAATTTTTCTGGGGTTGCTGTTTACGTAATGGGAGTTTGACATTAAGTCTCATTGTGATTAATTATTGAGCAGTAAAGGGGGTTTTTGCTGTTAAAAGTTGGAGGTTTTTACTGATTTTGTGGGTTGTCAGAACTTAAGAGAAATTTTTTGGGTCTGGGTGTTACGTGATTCTTTTCTTTCTTGGCTTGTTACGAATTTTTTTTCTTTTTTTTTCTCTTGTGAGCACATTCGAGTTCGAAATGTGAGTGCAGAATTCCGTGGAGTTGCTGTGATTTCTGAGTTGTGTGTGTGCTGATGTGCGAGTTTGGAGAATTGAATTGGAGAACTTGATGTTTCTTTTTCTTAGAGAGTTGTGATAATGACTTATCATTTTAGTAGTCATATTTGAGGGAGTTAATTGGGAAACGTTCAGTTAGTATTTCTGACCTTTTTGAGATCATTGTTTGATAGAGGTAGTATGTTTGGGTTAATTTTCTTAGATTGACCAAAGACCTGACTGACATACTAACGCCCAAAAGTTCACCGACTCCAGCAAGACGTCCACCAGCCGTGAAGAGAGGTTGCTGCCATGTTGTCCATGGTGATTACAAGTATATCCATGATGGGTGATCGAGAGAATTCTACAGCGTGTTTTTTGGGGATCTACAAGAAGCCGTGAGAGTCTTCTACGATGAGGGAGGCATTCCGTCTTCCTACCGTTGCTACAGCCTGCTATAGCCTGTTGCTGTCTGCGTTATCAGTTACTTGCAGACAAGCGAAGAGGGATGTTCCAATAATCCTAATGCAGAAAAATATCAGAGAAAATGCGTTTTGTGTTATTGGGAGATTAAAGCGTGATAAGACTTTATTTTATAATGCCAGAGACGCGCAGTTTTTTCTTATTTTATTTTGGAAGCCGGCCAATGTTTTGTATTGTATAAGCAATTTTGCTAGGCGGGGAGCTAGCATATAGTGCGAGGGCCGAGCAATCTGTAGACATAGGGTTTTGATTAATAATATATTGTTCGTGCATTCTCTGTAACCTGTGGAATGTGGAGGACAGAGCAGAGTAACGACCTGAGAGTAGCTGATGAATGAGTTTCTGGGGGATGGCGTGAGATAAAAATGCTTAGTTTGTCGAGTCAATGTACGACAGTTTATGAACTCTTCCCAAAGTGCCTTTGTGAAACTAGATGCAGCTAGAACCGTGAGGCGCTAGCGAACTGTGTGTTCGTATGTGCGTGTGCGCCTCTTTCTGTTAAAAGCGTTCATACCCAAGCCTATGGGAGGGATTTTGACAGAGGGCTTCGAGTCATAGGCAAAGATGCCGTGGCATTCGCCGGGGAGTTTTTTACATAGTGTTTAGTGTCCGGTTGGGAATGGGTAAGTGTTACCTTTACTTTAGCCAAAGGGGTGGCTTGTTTGATATCTTGTAAGATGTTCCATTTTATTAACTTTGTCTTTGAACTTGTGTGTGTACTTACCAGAATGTGTTTCTGTATCTTTGGCATATGGTTCTGGATTTCTGTGGGACAGAGTTCCCAGGGAAAGGTGTGACCTTTTGGGTGACTTGACAATGAGTTGTTTTAAGTAGTCTGTAAGACTGGATTACTTAGTTAATCGACTGACCTTATTAGTTGATTGTAAATAAACGTTATGTTATGATGCAACTCTCTCATTTTCATTACCTGTTAGAATAGAGAGAGAGAGAGAGAGATGTGGGGTGATTGCCGGGAGAGAGAGAGAGCCTGTCTGTATGAATGGGTGTGGAGGTCTGCCTTCCGTTTCGTGTCCACGCTTACCGTATGAAATACATGGAGGTTTTCCCATGTAATATTAGTAATAATATATAATACGTAATATATATATATTATAATAAAATTTTAAACATATATATATATAAGTATATTATTATAATATATATACAAACATTCACATACATAATTTAACTTTCTATATATAATATCTATATATTATATACTAATATTTATATTATCTATAATTATATATATATATATATAAATACCCATACATAGCATAAATATGCAATACATCATCATAATACATACATACATACATATAAAATGGATAAATATTGGATATATATTGTACAATATGTTGTAACTAATCCTAAGTTCACCTATATATATATATAATATATTAATATATTATCTTAATATTAATATAGATCTATATATACATACGTATATATATATATATATATATATATATATATATATATATATACGTATATATATATTATATATATATATCCTATACGTATATATATATACGTATATATATATATATATATATATACACATACATACTACATACATACATATAAATGGATAAATATGGATATATATGTACATATGTGTATTAATTTATTAATACACATATGTACATGCACTTTATACATATTTATGCATTATATATATATATATATATATATATATATATATAATATACGATATATATATAGTATACGTATATAAATAAATATGTATGTGAATGTGTGTATGTATACATATATATGTGTGTATGTATAAATATATATCACTATTATTTTCTCTTCTGGTACTATCCTAATTCACCTTTAGCATTCCTGTTTTACATTTTACTTTTTTTTTTTTTTTAAATCGCACATGCTTTTTCCACTGTTTTACCAGCTATAAGGATTATCCTTCATTTTCTGCTCCAGATATCTTTTTCTTCTTTCTCTCTCGCCTTCCAACTTTTAAATTCATCTAGATGAGTTATTTTAAAGGAAAATGTTCCTTTACCTTTTGTGTAGGCTTTGTTCAACAGTTTGTGATTTATTGACACCTGTCTGTTGCATTCTCTTGAGATTTGTTTCTCAAATCCCATTGTTTCAAAGTTTAATCAGTGTTAATGTTCAGTGTTCTGCACTAACCAAGTGAAGTGTTTCGAAATTCTACATAGAAATGTCTAGTGTAAGGCTCATTGATTTTTGGTGAATGCTCAGTAATTCCAAATGACCATTGACAATAAGATATATTGTTTTATTTATGTATATTTTTACGCAGTAGATAAAACCTATTCATATGGAACAAGCCCACCAAAGGGGTCATTGACTTGAAATTCAAACTTCCAAAGGATATGTTGGTTTCAGCCTCCCACCGGAAAACCCATACCGCGACAGTAACTGATCATGATAGAGAGCCACTGATTTTTCATCGCCCTTGGGGAGACGCGAGCTCATGATATCTGAGTGGCACACAAATACACTAACCACTACACCAGCCACCGTTAAAAAATTGCATGCATTTGCCAGCTGATTTCTCGTTCATAAATTCGTTCTGC
>NC_087201.1:54508541-54538541 GCF_015104395.2 Macrobrachium nipponense | reverse complement strand
AGTAAGGTCGGAACAGGAAAAAGAACAGGCAAGTTTGATTTTTATTTCTGTAAAGTATGATTACCGAAAACTCGCTAATCTGATATTCTTTAATATATTGCAGGTAAAGATTTAAAAAAAGCCTTATTTCCTTTGTTTAATTATGTTTACCAGTTGAGGATCTAAGACATTATTAGAAATGGGCAAATGTTTTTAAAAGACCCCATCTGTCAGATAATCTTACTGGTGCATGTCTTTTTTTTATATGTATACTACACAAGCAATATACTGCAATGCAAATATAAATCTGAGTATATGCAGCTATGATTTTTTTTAATCTATAAGCGAACCTCTTTAGTTTAAATGGATTCGATTTCAGACGAGTAATTACTCTATCTAATTCACTGTGCCTGTCAGCCGAGGTTCGTTCTTTTCCCAGTGAAATATTTCGTTAAGCTAATCAATGAATTCGGTAACGAAAGTTAGTCGACGGCGACGGCTAGCAACTTGAGCGGGGAAAAGGCACAATTTCCGTAACAATAAAGTCACACTTTCTGTGGGGAAAGGCTTATTGGAAAGCAAAAATGCGCGTGTAAAGCGTTTCTGCTACATGGTGGCTGACAGGTCAGGAGTAATGGCAGATTGCAAGGTTGCTATCTTCAACTGAAGCAGGGATCGATATTTCCAGACCAGCTGACGCACTGTTAGTGTCCTCGACACCAAATTGGTAAGGAGGATGTGGCTCCCAAACAACCAGGTACCTTTTCTTTCTGGTATTTTATGTAATATAGAACTTTTTTTCATTGAACATTAAACGTATGTTAAAAATAATGTTTCCATTTTAACCTGCGTACCGTAATTAATGTTTACATAAGGTTCCGTAAAATATGCGCGTATTTTAGAAGAGGGTTAGGCAAATACTCACTGTCCCCTATATATACTGGACCAATGTTTAGATCGTGTAATATGTCAAGTTCTGTTGTATTTTTTATTATTGCCCAATCATTTTCTCGTCAACATGAAAAGTGAAATAATGATCCAACATGACTCGAATTTAAGTTTCACATATTAACTTGTACTGATTCATGATTCTTTACTTAAAGAGCTTGTAGTGCGATGGAACTCTGCGCTGCTGTATCCCTTACCCTCCGGATCCCCCACCTACCCGGGGCGAACAAACAGGTTTGCAGCAGGAGTGTGGATGTCCCCTGTTCTCCCGTCCCCTGCCTACCCTGCCCCCAGTTGGAATTTATTTTGTAGATTCTCCGTTATGAGCAAAGTAAAATATTTTAGAATCATCATCGGGACCATGCGTACAAGCCAGGGAGAATTGAAAGTCCCTCCACACGAGCGGCTTTTCCCTGCGCGGGAAAATTGCCGCACGTAGAGTGCCAAGAAGGAAGGCATCACCTTCTTCTCACGAGCCATTTTTTCCTGTGCGGCTCGCCTGCCGCGCAGAAATCGTGATTTACAAATACCGCTTAATTCACCTTGTAGTTTGCTTGAGATGGAGGGTGCCAAATAGAGAGTGACTTATGTGTACTTAATGACAGGGTGTTGAAAAAGAAAACACATCGTAAATGGTGGACCCTCTCAATTAACAGCTCCAGGATACTTCAAGGAGCATTCTGTGCATTATATTCAGACCTGAAAGGTGATGACGTCTCCTTCGTTTGAAGAACTTATGAGCAAACTGGAAGATGGAATTGAACGACAAGAATTAGTTATGAGATTATCCATTCCTCCCGTAGAAGCTGTCGCCCTGACTGTGAGGTAAGTGTAGGTGAAGGTAAATGAAATAGCAATATGTATTACTGCCGCACAGGAAAAAAAAAGAAAAAAAAATCGTCTAAACAGCTCCCTAGAATTCTTCAGTATTCTAGACCGATCGGCGCCGCACGATGTAAGTGCTTGCGGATGAATCTCTGCCGCACGGGAATTTTGCATCAGGGAATTCGCGTGAAGGGTCTCATTCTCATTAAACTTCATTGATTTCTGGACGGGAAAAAGTCGTTCTTGTGACGAGAGCCTAAGGCTATGGACATGCTGCGATCAGTGGCGAGCCCAGGAAGACAAGTCGAGTTTCCTCCTGAGCTTTGGAGACGTTGCAGGATTCAGACTGTTGCTCAAGGATCGATCTTGAGTGCTCAGTGTTGCCGATATGTTCAGTCTCGGGAAGGAAGGCATATTTCCGGGAAACCGTCTCGGCTTCTTTAACATCTATGCTCACTCCTTGATCTCTACCCGTCAACTCACGCTTTCTGATTTCATGCCATGAGAATTGGATAATTTCCCTGTCAGTTTGTCGTACATTTCAGGTTGCAACCATTTGCAGTGTTTCGCCATGTCCAGTCACCTGTAGGCAGTCATGATTTTTTAAATTTGGGAGGTCGGGGAGAAAAAGCTACGACTTGATATCTTTCTTAGATATTAGCTCTTCATCAATACCTCTATATGCAATGGTATATCTCCATTTTTCTTCCGCAGCTTCATTTCTTACCACCAGAAAGCAATCCTGATTTTTACTTTGAAATATTCTGAATACACGTAGCTGTTCGTTAGAAGATTAATGGGTTTTGTTTTCGCTCTGAAAGGATAACATGATTAATGTTCATGCTGAAGAGATTAAAAACCCGCCTCGCTAAAAGTAAAACATCGTAGCAGATCTGCGTCATTGTTTTAGAAAATTGCGTCATTGTGTCTCTTTATGTCCTGACTCATGGTTTAACAAAGCTGTTAGATTAGAACAAAAGAGCGGATTCTTTAGAAAAGACGGCAATTATTGATTACATTCTCTGCTTTATGTACAGGAAACAAAAGACCTTATTCTGGTAGTTTTCGACCCATGGTATTTTAAGTAATTAAAGAACTTTAGAGAAAATGAAAGAAAGGAATTTCGTTTATACCTTTTCCCTTTTGTTTCGTAGAGGTTCCAGCCAATGCGCTTATCAATGTCTCTCTCTCTCTCTCTCTCTCTCTCTCTCTCTCTCTCTCTCTCTCTTACTACTGAAAATACTGAAAAATATCTTTAACATTGTCCCTAACTAACTAAAAACCAGCGACACCGCTTGGTTTGGAAAATGTTGGCATTGTGCCAGAAGGAGATATGTATACGGCTGATTTTCCCAGATTAAATTTCTAACAGAGAAAGACGAAATGGGGTAGGAAAAAAAAAAGGGACACAGGGGAAAAAAATCTGGCGAAAAAAAACAACAGGGGAATACAGTTACCAAAAAACCATTATCACAGGGAGAAGAGTCTGAACCTCAATATAGGTCAGGATACAACGACGTCAGAACCTGCATTAGTCTAGGGAACGCTCCACTTCTTATTGGGGCGAGTTATGGCCCACTGCCATTTTGACCTTGGAAAGAGCAAAATAGAGGCGGTAGGAATTGGAGTTCCCTTGGCAACCAGTGCTTTGCATTTGCGTGCTTTGTAAATAAAGTAGTTAATGTGTTTTCGTAGTCTGCTTTATGCTTCCATACAGTAGTCATTTTAACTTTCACTTTTCACTTAACGAGTGAGGAGGTCCCTGAGCACAAGTTACTAAAGCAACAAGGTAAGCTAATCAAACCTTCCCTACATCACTCGTAATATATTTATATTTATGTATATATTATATATATATATTTCTATATATATATATCTATTTTATAATATAATTAAAATATATATATATATATATAATATATATATATTATAATAATATAATATGTTGTGTGTGTGTGGGTGTGTGCGTGTGTGTATGTATATGTACGTATATACACACAAGTATATTGTATGTATACGACTGCTCGTAGGTAATTTTCACCTCATGCACGCGTTTGGGTAGCCATTCCCGTCTTCAGGACTTCATATAAAACCTAAATAAATTCCCAGTTAAATTTTAACTGTTTTTCAAAGGTAGCTTGTAATATCTAAAATCCCGAAATCTAAAGAAATTGCAAAATGCAGTAATGGATTCACTGTTACCGGATCTGTAGGGAAGTAATTATAGCTGCCAAATTGAAAAAAGTTTCAGTTCGAAGTAGGTGGTGGGGGTGGGGGGGGGGGGGGCGGTAATTGTAATACTTGGGTGTAATGGGAACAGAGAATCCGCCATAAAATGAAGAAGGAGAATTCAATGCAAAACTGTAATTCGTAGGATGCGAAATTATTTATAGAAATAATTTAAAATTTAATGACCGAAAACATACACTACTTATATATATATATATATATATATATATATATATCTATATCTATATATATATATATATATATAAAATGTATGAATGTGTTTGTATGTATGCATGTAATGTGTGTAGGTGTGATACATACATACATGCGTAAATACATACATACATATATTATATATACTATACAATATTGGGCGTGTCATATATTTCAATGGATGGTGAATATATGGAAGCAGTTTATTCGCCTAATTATTGGATGATTGTTGGATGTTTTCCACTGGAAATTACCATTATTTAAGTGAAATGGCTTCATGTTTGAAAAAGCAGCTAACATGCATTATAAAGGAAGATGCTCATATATATAGAATCACATCCCTTATCTCCATCGAGTTTTCATCGTCATTATTATTTACGGTGGCAGTATAATCTATGACATATTTACATTCCTATAGAACAGTAAGAGAAAAAAAAACTCCAGCTTCCAAGAAACTTGTACATATAGGATTGCCTTAAAGTGAAAACAAACGAACGAAAGGGGAAATGTATTCCATTTCCAAAGACTGAACGGTATGCTAGTAATTGAAGAGCATTTGTAAAATAGTAGAGAAAAATTAACACAAGTAAAAGAGAGGTCTTTCAGGCAGATTGCAACCTACCGTAAACTAGCGAGCAGGAAGAATCACTAGATTGCCAGGACACACACACACACACACACACATATATAGTATATATATACAATGAAGTAAATTAAAGACCTTTAGCACTGTGTAGTGGGACGTAGACGCCGGCTGCTTTTCACGGACGATATCTCCGCTGCTAAACAGTAGCACTAACCGAGCACAGACGGCAGAAGTCGAGGGTCCTGCTGTTGATCGCGATAAATTGCCAAACTGAAGTCTTTCGAGGATGGTCTACCTCAAAATGAAAGTATTGTACGTCTTCGAAATATTGGTGGTATGTGACATCGATTCAGTGGAAAAGAATGGTAAAAAGGAATGGCCAAATGATCTCTCCTCTCTCTCTCCTCTTCTTCTCTTTTTCTCATGGTCTCGTCTCTCTCTCTCTCTCTCTCTCAATTTTGAGAGCTGATTTTTAAGAAGATATGGATTCATATGGTATCCCTTCCATTGAATAGCTCTCTCTACTCATCTGTTTTTTTCTTCCCGTAAACGAACATGCACACATATGCAGTATATTTATGTATATATGTATATGTGTGTGTGTATATATATATATATATATATATATATATATATATATATATATATATTATATATATATGTGTGTGTGTGTGTGTGTGTGTGTGTGTGTGTGTGTGTGTATTTACACACCGAAGTGAGCTTTATTTCTGTTTAGATATCAGCTTAAAATTGTTTGCAGTTGTTGAAATTGCTCTTCCACAACACTTCCCGATGCTGCAATCTTTATGCAAGACTCCAAACAAATTTATTTGAAATAAGTAGGAGAAATATGTGTGGCAGTGATGGTTCGGCCTGAGCTTTCATATTGGATATACTGTAGACAACGTCATGCTGGTTTTTCCTTTATAGTCCTTTTCCTCCCTCATGCCAGATGAACTTATAATTTTCCCTTTTATATCGAAAATCCCAAAAAATATATTCTGTCATTGCTAGATTTCGTTTTTATTTTACGTCTAGAGATGAGTTTTGGCCAATCTGGGTTTTTCTGTTTGTCTGCGGTGACCTGTTTGCCCTGTATTGGAAGCTTTCCAAGGGAATCCTTCCAGTTGGTGTCACGAAGAGATATTTTATCATTATGCCGGAGTTTTGAGGGACATCATGGTCAGAGTCTGAGGATTTTACTTCCATTTATCCTTCTTTTATTTCTTTCATTAAGCTGTGAGTTAAACGCAACTCAGGATTGTGGTTTCAGTCTATTTGAAGTAATGTCTTGAGTAATAGTGGCAAATTCTGTATCACCTGGACGATGATTTTATCCTTTTAAAAGATTCCAGTTCAGTAGTGGATTGAAACACTTTAAAGATTTGTTTTTTCTCGCACCTTTGATTTTTTAGAATGCTAAGAACATTAATAAAATAATTTTGTTGCACCTTTGATTTTTTAGAATGCTAAGAACATTAATAAAATAATTTTGTTCCACCTTTGACTTTTTAGAATGCTAAGAAAGTTAAGAAAATAATTTTGTTGCACCTTTGGTTTTTAGAATGCTAAGAACATTAATATAGATAATTTTGTTGCACCTTTAATTTTTTAGAATGCTAAGAACATTAATAGAATAATTTTGTTGCACCTTTGATTTTTAGAATGCTAAGAACATGAATAAAATAATTTTATTACACCTTTGACTTTTTAGAATGCTAAGAAAATTAATAAAATAAATTTTTTACAACTTTGACTTTTTAGAATGCTAAGAAAATTAATAAAATAAATATTTTACAACTTTGACTTTTTAGAATGCTAAAAAAATTAATAAAACAATTTTGTTGCACATTTGACTTTTTAGAATGCTAAGAAAATTAATAAAAATAATTTTGTTGCACCTTTGACTTTTTATATTGCTAAGAACATTAATAGAATAATTTTATTACACCTTTGGCTTTTTAGAATACTAAGAAAATTGATAAAATAATTTTGTTGCACCTTTGACTTTTTAGAATGCTAAGAAAATTGATAGAATAATATCTAGTATTTTAAAGTCATTAGTATTTAATTTTATTTACACTTTCCAGTCATATAAGAATTTATTCCAGCATTAAAGTTTGGCTTATTTATTTATAATTAAAGGTTGATGTTCGTTACAGGAAATTTGCGAAATGTGTTGCTGAATATGAAAAATTTACATCGGTGACGGAAAGTTGTGTTTGCGCGTGTTAATTGCTGTGTAAAAACCACTATACGAAATGAATAGTTGTGTTGATATTTTGCAATGCATTTGAAAAGAAGATTATACCCAATGAAATGACCGGCTTTGTTGGTGATTGATGCAAACAGTCCATGGGAAATAAGGAATGTGTAATGATATTAGAAAAAAAAATATTTGTTTGGTAAGGTTTTTGTGGGAAATAAGACTATAGTAAGTGAAAAGGCAACCCATTCGCCAAAAGTATTTCCTTAGACAATACGTCTCTGGTGGGGTAATATCCGTTGTCAAGTATTTTATCTTGTACCAGTCGTTCTGTCATTGACAACAATTGATTTTCCAAGTGGGATAAGTTTAAAATATAAATTATTACTAGTTGCAGCGAATATGACAATGAAATCCACACCGTTACAAACACATTTCGTAAAGCCCAAAAAAAGTTAAATTATGAAATCTATGTAATGCTCAGAATTATGGGCAGGTACATTTAGATTATTATTGCTTCGAATATGAGTCACCGGCAAAACCGTCATGTCGTGTTTTTTTAATAACCAAACAATAAATATCACATCAAATCATTTTGTTTTTTCCTGAATGTCATTTTATGCGAGGGAAAATATGTTTAATTCCGTTTTTCAAGCTTTGTATGATTTAACTCTTATTGAGTAATTCTGTTGATATACATCGAGACAAATACTCGCTTTCGATAATCTACTTATAATTTTAAAAACGCTCCCACGACCCTATTTTTGCCGCAGCCATTCGTCCCCCCCCCAAAAAAAAATTCTATTCGTTCATGAAAATAATCCCCGTTTTGCAAGCTTAAGTATTAATAACAAGTGCGCCCCCCCCCCCCGCCCCCCAATATCCGTGTTGTCAGCAGCGCAATCCAGTGCAATAACCAATAAAAGGACTCGTATAATGTTCGATGCCCCGGACACTCATATCTTTTTGACAGCCGAAAATGAATGGTCCTGATAGATTTCCCAGCCGCTTGTCATCACAGAAGGTAAGGATTCATCGTTTCTTCCTCTTCTCTATATATGGTTGTCCGTGAAACTCGCGTAAAGGTAGTCATTAGCACGTACGATAAACCAATCTCTCATTGCCATTACTATTATGGGTTCCTCATCCTTTGAATAAAAACGCTTTCTCGGCTGTATATGGTGCAAATGACTCCTATGAGGAATTATCCTATCGAGAAGCAGTTGTTTTAGGCACTGTTCATATTTCCCTTTGTACAGGTTTCTTCTTCTTCTTCTTCTTCTTCTCCTCTTCTCTCTCTCTCTCTCTCTCTCTCTCTCTCTCTCTCTCTCTCTCTCTCTGCTTTAAATGGTATTGAGAAATTTCCGCTGAAATACCAGGAAAAGCTTTAATGTTAAGTTTCTATAATTGCTCTGTTTTTTAATCCCTGAGGAAAGGAAGGGTGGAAGATATGCATTCTAAATTGATGAAATGATGATTAATTACTCATCGTTCTATCTAATTCGTATTATTAGGAATATCAAATAACCCTGAATACATGTCTGCACAAACGTAGAACCGCATACACTCACCCATCCTATCCACAGACCATACGTACATGTGTGTGTGCGTGTATATATATATATATATATATATATATATATATATATATATATATATATATGTATGTATGTATACACACTTATAATGTTTAAGCTAATTTTCATATGTAAGTGAGTTGGGATTATTATTTATTGATTAAAAACGCAATGGTCTAACGATCATTGTTACCAAAGAACATTCGTATATTTTTAGACTATACTTTGTAGAATTACAGGGAGGTTCTGATAATCGTTTTACCACAGTTATTTGATTGCGTCAGTAAAGGGAATAAATGAATTATTGGATAAAAAACGGTCAGCAGATTGGTTGGGTTTTGCTTACATTTCACACAGTCATTTGATTCTGTATTGTATATGAAAGATATGAAATTTGCCTCCCTTTTCTTTCTGTTTACCACACATACAGTATTGGTGTTTCACAGTTTTACGGTTAGATAGCCAGTGTTATCTGAGGTTAAGCAAAAAGACAGGAAAGTAAAGTTGATAATTTTCAAATGTTATCAGATAAATTCAGTCCCCATGAATTCAGAGTCCCTTTTAAGTCATTGAGTAAACACATGCTAAATGCGACCAATTTGCTGATAGCTTTTTTATTTACCCTTTTAATTAGCTTTTTGGTTATCTTTTTAATTTGAAAGACCATTTCTCATTAAACAGTTAAAGAAATCCGGGCGAAAAATAATGGGTCCATGTATGCCGTGTCAGGCCCGCTTGAGCCATTCATTAGATTGGGCTCTATAATTCCGCAATTGCCGCGACCTGATTTTCAGATCTGTTTTAGTTCACAAGAATTTGTTTGGAGCCGATTTTCTCTGTGGGTCGATTGCTGCGCTTCCATCAAGGGAGGAATAGATATGGAAACTGAAAAGTGTGCCTAAGCTTCTGAATATTTTTAGATAAGTTTTACGGTGACGACTCAAGTTTTTATGAGAGACTTCAGAAAAATAGACTTAAAGAAGGAACTAAAATTCGCCATTGGCAGCTTATTTGTCATTCCAGTGACCTGAATGATGGTTTACACCAGATAACGGAATTGATTCCCTCCCTTTCAGTGTAAGAAAACATTCTCGTAAACTGAAAGGATTCTTTTACTTAGTTGTTTCCCGTTAAGAAGGCACTCAACACCGTTAACTGAACAAAATAATGATATGCTGTGAAAAGATGGTTCTGTAATATATTGGTTAAAAATATAAGAGTGCCTTTAGATGACTTTTGATCTTTAGAAAATGAGGTTTTCTAGGTATTGAGTAAAAATTTGAAAGGTAATCCCCACTCTTCATAATTGTACAAATACTTTAAAAGTTTTAAGTTATGGATGCTTTGACATTTCTAGTGTTTCCTAGGCCTGTTGGAAGTTTTCTGCCCAGTGCCCACCTGTCCACTCATCAATTTCTACTGGGTTTGAGAAAACAGCCCTGGTCCCACCAACCTCATTCCTGTGTGTGTTTGTGTCTGTGTATAGGTTTGGCGGGTCCTGTGATATCCTCCCATCATTTCCCATTCCAGATTCTGAGGCTTCTGTGAAAACGCTTTTAAAGCAGGAGGAGATCCAAGGGTTAAGTCCAGTTGTTGATGGTTTATATATTTAATTATTGTCAGTGTGTCGGCTTGATCTCTCTCTCTCTCTCTCTCTCTCTCTCTCTCTCTCTCTGTCTTTCTTTAAAGAAACCGAGTTCTCCATATTTTGGTCGTGAATTATATGAATCCAATATACAAACACGATCAGATCTTTAACTTTTCTTTTTTTTTCTTCGGTGAAAATGAAATATGAAGGGAATTTCAACGTCATTAGCAGTTGTAGCCTCTCGTTTCACTACAGTAATAAATAATTGTGGGGAAGAGATTCCCCTACGTCCGTTCAAGGTAAAAGGTATTGTGATGGGTACCGACTTTATATATGTGTGTGTGTGCATGTGTTTGACCCATTTTGAGTCTTGTCACATATGTGTAAGAGCTTGTTTAGTGTTTGTATTGCAAATTGCTGTTTTCTGAATAAAGTGGGACGTGATCAATATTTACGGATGGTATATTAGTATTTAATGATAGCGGAGAGAAGCAGTAGAATCTTGATGAAGACTTTAAAACGGTGTGTAAGGGACTCAGTTATTTGTAAAAAATAGCAAGAGCGAGGTTACGAAAATAATGGAGGCAAGGTTCATAGAACAGCTAATGCTCATTTTGATTGTGGGAGGAGAAAGTCACTGATTGACATAGGTCTTTGGGACTAAATGTAAAAGGTGATGGCCGGGTGGGAGGAGCCGCAAACGACAAACATATGTGGAGCAATTTCGACAGTAGGATCTTCGAACAGCTATTGGAAGAGGAGAGGATTGTCAGAGAGAGAGAGAGAGAGAGAGAGAGAGAGAGAGAGAGAGAGAGAGAGAGAGGTTGATGTAAGAAACATGAATGTTGAAGGTGAATGAAAGGAGGGAGGAATCAGTCGTGATGATTTCTTACATTGATGATTAGCAGTAGAGGATGAAAATGGCAGATATATAGAGATACAACAAATGTGGTAGAGATTGGCATTCATGGAAAAATGTGGATTAGCGAATTTTGGGATGTCTAGGCACGAATAACCATTGGAGAATGAAATGTTCTAGAACGTAATGTGGTTAAGGGACTTGTAGGAGGAGTTGAACCAAGGTGAGTATTGCTATCTAAGAATCCCAAGGCTACATACAATGTACAGTGATGCTCAAATCTCATACAACATGATTCCATAAGATTTCGTTCAAAATTCACTAACTGTCAACATAGCAAGCTCCATATTTATCTATTATTTCAATGCGGAAACGCGATTATTGCATACACTATGGACATAATATTTTTCACAAGAGTGAAATCTGTCATATATGTCAAAACTGTAAGAAAATGTCACATGTAGCAAATTTCAGAAAAAAACTCTTCGAAATATTTTCAAAACTTTCGTTCACACACCGCTGAAGCATTTGACCAAAATGAAGTCGTCATCAAGCATCAGTTCAAATGTTAAATAAAAAAAAAAAAAACGAAAAACAAATGGTCATAACATTCATAATGCTTCCAAAGCCAACATAAAATTTAAAATAGTCCTATTAGATTGCTTTTACATCTCAATGCTGAAAAATATGTAAATATGTATATACAAAAGTAGAATGCGCCCACCGATATCAACGCATGAGCGGAGCGTGTGTGACGTATCATTTGTGTCGGTGCAACAACCACCACCCGGTGTAACATAAGTAGGTCTTCACTGAGTAGCGACAATGAAATTTCTTGAAAACACTTATTTTATATGTGTTACAGGAATATTTGGATTTTCATACATAATTAATTGCTATAATTCTTAAATATTTAAAAAATTATGGCATACAAGTAAATATTCGCCCATGCAATTATTCTTTTGTCAAAGCCAAGATATTATTCTTAGGCCTAGGTGTTAGATTTCTTTACTTGACAATTAACAGTCACATCTCTCTATTAAAAATTTCTGGCCAGAAAGCAAATGAGGTTATCTACACATTCTTGTTCTTCAAGTTACCTTATGAAAGGATAAATTATACACCAAAAGCGAGGAGAAGGACTTTTAAGAAAATAATATTTTAAACCAGTTGAAAAACAAGTGCTCCATACGCCTTGATATTAATACCTATGATATTTCGATTAATAGTCATCTTCTCCATATAATCAAAATCATCATCTTATATTCCTTAAAGAACAGGTAATCTCTACATATAAAAACATTAGTAACATTATATCTCATAAGGCTTAGATTATTCTTTTAGGCCTATAATTCATTTTGCAACATATAGGCAGCGTAAACGCAGCCTAAAACTTCAACATTCAAAGAAAATTGGTTGTAATTCATATTCCCGTTGTATTCGTCAAAAAACAGATAATCTCTACAAATAAATTCATTAATAACAGATTATATCTCAGAAGGCTTGATTATTTTTTAGGCCTATAAAACATTTTGCAACATACAGGTAGCTTAAACACAGCCGAAAGCTTCAACATTCAAAGAAAACTTGTTTTAATTCATATTCCTACGTTGAATATGTTGTTATGACTGTTGAGCTTATAGGTCTACTGTCAATGCAGCAGACTTAGGTTTATGTTGGCCATTCCGAGGAGCATGTAAAGTGTGCTTTCATTGATGGCACAGCTAACCTTATCACACCGCATTTTGAACTTAGCAGCGTAAAAAAAGAAAATCAGTTCAAATCACACTGATTACGAATTATACCAATGCATAAAAGGGATCATATTTATATAACCATAAGGAAAATAGGGCTAGCTGTGAATTCACAAACTTTTCGACATGTATGACATTAGAAAAAAAAAAAAATATAACACTACTTGGCAACATCACGTTGAGTCTGAGAATCTGGACGATACTAAAAGAATCATGTCGCATGAGATTTGAGCACCACTGTACGGGTAGTGACTCCTGTGTGCTTAAGTATTAATCAGCTTGCTGTGGATGAGCCTTCTGTGACGGTATGTGATTATCTTGCGTCTGTGGAAGTGTTATGCACAGATACCACCAGGTTTAGTACACAGATTTCATCCAGCTTTATGCACAGATTTAATCTAGTTTTTTTTGCACAGATTTCATCTAGTTATATGCACAGATACCATCACGTTTTATGTACAGATTTCATTAGGTTCATGAGTTTTTCTACACAGTTTTCATCATGTTTTATGCACAGATTTCATAAGCTTTAATGCACAGATATCATCAAGTTTAATACGCAGATTTCATCAGGCTATTATGCACAGATTTCACCAAGTTGTATACACAGATTACATCCTTAATTCATATACAAAAATTTGAACGAGTCAGCATCGGTTTGGTTGATTTTCTTTTAAGCAACACTCACCATGGACGGAATCATACTTATGCTCATTGTATATGTGTACATGTATATATATAATATAAATAACTGACCCATCTTTAGAGGATGGCGTAGTTAGCAATAAAGCCAACTCTGGTCAGGATCTTGTACCGTGTTGCATTTCTTCCTGATTGTGTGATTTATTTATATATATATATATATATATATATATATATATATATATATATATATATATATATATGTATGTATATATTATAAATAAAGGTTTTTGCCACGAAGGAAAAAATGAAAAAGCGAGATAGCCAAGAACTTTCGTCTAGAACGACCCTTTACTGAGGAGTAAAGGCTCGTGCTAGACCGAAAGTTCTTGGCTATCTCGCTTTTCATTATTTCTTCGTGGCAAAAACCTTTATTTATACATAGCATCACGTTTTATATACTTCGTGATCAAGTTATTCATATATATATATATATATATATATATATATATATATATATATATATATATATATATGTATGTATATATATATATCTATATATATTTGTGAGCTATAGTGTTTTTCGTATTAATATTTTCGATAAAGATGCAAAAACAATGATATTAGATTCCTGCTGTGAACTGGGTCACCGCAATAACTTAGTGGTAAATCCCTCCCTTCTCAGCTTTTAATAATTGTCTGTCTTCATGCTCCATATCTCACTCATTTATAAAATCTGTCCTTCCCGACTTCCGTCTGGATTCCACAATTTTGGCATAAACGCCAATCCTAATAAAGAATACAAGCCACCTCTCTCTCTCTCTCTCTCTCTCTCTCTCTCTCTCTCTCTCTCTCTCTCTCTCTCTCT
Organism: Macrobrachium nipponense; assembly: GCF_015104395.2. NCBI lineage: Eukaryota > Metazoa > Arthropoda > Malacostraca > Decapoda > Palaemonidae > Macrobrachium > Macrobrachium nipponense. The sequence goes on along the minus strand of NC_087201.1, from coordinate 54,524,267 downwards.
CTCTCTCTCATCCAACAACCGAGATCTCGTTATATCATGGGGGCTTCATGTCTTGGAAATGGCGGTTGCTTCATAATTACAGCATTACGTTCATAACTTGAGGTTTAAAGACTCTCTCTCTCTCTCTCTCTCTCTCTCTCTCTCTCTCTCTCTCTTATTGTAGTAAGCATTTCATCCCTTCAGCAGTTCTCAATTAATGAAGGAAGCGGGCGTTAATAGGTAAAGGAGCTCAAATTGGAATGATTAGAATTGGCATCGTTGCGAAGGATATCAGAATGGTTTGTTACATTGTAAATCCTGCTGAAAGAAGACTGCTGATCACGAACCTAATGGGAGAAGTAACCGTCATTTGTTTCATCATTTGTGGCAGTTGGTTTTGCAAGGAAAATCTAGCGAAATTAAATTTAGAATATTACCCTAGTTGCTTACATTCATGATCAGACACAAATTACTGTATTTACTTATTTGTGTGGATTTCTCAAATATGTACTTATTTTTATATATTTTGTAAATAAATTAAAATATTCTAGCTTACAGTTACGACTGTTGTGTTATGATGATTTATATATAAGATCTATTCATTTTCGGCAACATCTTTCCTCTAATAGTGAATTATTGTCTCGTGAGTTCAGCCGTGAGCTGTGCCTTCCAAAATGTAACCCCTTTGCAAAAAACGTCCACAGTTTCAGTCACGCGAAATACCTTCACTGGAAGCTCATTAACACTGCGTTCGTCTGTCTTCACTGGCACTGCACCGCTTAGTTTTTAAGTGCCACTCGGTTGCTATGTATGCAGACATCCACCCCATGGAACGAACACCTTCCCTTTATCCCTCTTCTCTGTCTTCTCAGAATAACACAGAGGGAGTTACAAGGATTAGGATGGCTCAAAGACTTATTAGTCCATCAGAGTAAACATCGTGTGCTCACTTATCTCTAGGAGCAGGTTTTACTGTGCATTCACAGTGTCCTAATGATTTTGTTTAGTTTTCTTTTAAATTCTTCCACACTTGCTGTTAACAGCTTCTGGTGGCAGTTTATTCCATGTGTCACATATCTTGTATGTGAAGTTCCCGCAATGAGATGTGTTGTATCTCTTCAGTTCTAGTTTCCATCCATTATTTCTTGTCTGGTTTTCGTTTAACGTAAATAAGTTACTGTCTACTTTTCTTATGCCTTTCAGTATTTTGAATGTTTATATTAGTTGTCCTCGCAATCGTCGAGTCTTTAATCCATCAGTGTCTCTAGTCGTCTTTGGTAACCAATTTGGCTGATGGATGGAATGAACTTTGTGTCTTGTACCCCTTCTAATCTATTTATGTCCTTTCTTAGTGTTGGTGACTAAATCTGTACTGCATATTCAAGATGAGGTCTAACTGTGGATGTGTAGAGCTGCAGCACCGTTTCCTTATTTCTGTATTTGAACTTCCTCTTTATTTATCCCACTAGTTTCTGTGCCTTCTTTTCAGCTTTTATGCATTGTTTTGTGGATTTTACGTACTTGGTAATAATCACTCCAAGGTCCTCTTTTTGTTCTACACTATTTATGTCATTTCCAAGCTGCATGTAGTTGGCATAAGAGTTGTTTGTTCGTATTTGTAACACTTTACACTTATCCAAGTTAAAAGGCATTAGCCATCTTTTGGACCACTCTCCTATTTTCTTTAAATAATTTCTTAAACTTTCCATTGTATCTGGGGCTGCTGCATTTACACCTAGTTTGGTGTCATCTGCAAATATGTTTAGCCTGCTAGTTAAGCCTACATCAAGGTTATTAATGTAAATCAAAAACAAGAGAGGGCCAAGGACAGAACCCTGAGGAACTCCACTTGTTACATCTGCCCATTCTGATTCTTCACCATTTATTCTTTGTTTTCTATAAGTGAGCCAGTCTTCGATCCAGTCTCCTATTTCTCCTTCTATACTTAAAGCTCTAACATTTGTCATTAGTTTCTTATGTGGAACTTTGTCAAAGGTCTTATGGAATTCTAAGTAGATTATATCCATTGCTCTACTACTGTCGTAAATACCAAGCATGTTATGAAAAAACTCCAAGAGCTTTGATAGGCAGGATCTGTTTAGCCTGAATCTGCAATTATGGACTCAAAAATCTTACAAACGACCGACGTAAGACAGATTGGTCTATAATTTCCAGGCTCTTCTCATGGACCTTTTTTGTGAACTGGGGGCACATTACCTCGTTTCCATGCTTTTGGTGCCTTTCTTTGTTCTGCACTTTTTCTGTAGTGTTTATATAGGTGAGGAACTATCTTCTCTTTTAGCTCTTTAATTTCTCTTGGATGAATCCCATCTGGGCCAGGAGATTTGAACTTTTTGAGTGTCTATTTTGTTTTTAATGACCTCCTCTGTAAATATTATTTTGTCCAACAGTTCTGCCCATTCTTATTTAATAGCAGGTTCTGGTATTGTGGTAGTGTCTTCAATTGTGAAAACACTAGTAATAAACTTATTCAATAATTCTGCTTTTTCCAAGTCTGAGTTCACCAGGTTTCCTCTATTGTCCCTTAAGGGACCTATGCTATTTTTTATTGGCTTCCTACTGTTAACATTTGCAAAGAATTCTTTTGGGTTTTCCTTACAAACTGATGCAACTCTCTTGTTTTCATTTTTTTTTGCATTTCTTACTTATTTGTCCACCATTCTACAGAGTTCTTTATGCATGCTTGAACCACTGAGGGTTGCCATTTGTTAGTATTTGCATTAATGGTATACAACTAGAGCGTTTTTCTGTGTATTCCTCTAGAAAGGCTTCCCAGTATTTATCTATGCCTGTGTTCTCGTCGTACTCAGGATTTTTGACATACTCCTTTAGCTTTTTTAGGTTTTGTCGATGGTAGTCTAATCTTATTAATATCGTCTTCTCTTTTTTATGATGAAGATTAATTTGAAATGTAATCATTTTATGGTCGCTTTTGCCTAGATTTGCATCTATTGTAAGGGTTGACACTAGCTTATCTTCTGTTGATGGGACAATGTCTAGTATGTTGTTTCTTCTAGTAGGTTTGTCAACCCATTGGTGGAGGAATTAATTCTTCACAAAATCTAAAAATCTCTCTCCCTCCACATTTGATGCGGAGGCCATCGTGTCCTAGTGTACTGCTGCATTGAAATCTCCCTTTATTATGCAGAGTTTGTTGTTTATTTCTTGTCCTAGTAGTGAATACAGCTCCTCATAGGACATTTGTGGTTGGTGGGTAGTTATGTACACTAGTATTAGAGCTATCTTCTTCCATAGACAGTTTATGTTGATGCCTATCACTTGCATGGCTGTAATTTTACACTATATTGGCCTGAGGTGGTCCCTGACATATAACATAACACCTCCACCTTTTTTATTGAGTCTATCTTTCTTGAACAATTTATATCCAGCTATATGGTACTCTCCTACGAAGTCTCTTGTTGCCTCTTGTATCCAAGTTTCTGTGATATCTATTATGTCTCATTCTTCACTTGCTACCAGTGCTTTGAAGAAATCTACTCTGTTCTTAATAGATTGTGCATTAAACTGCACCATTCTGAGGGACTTTTCTATCTTCTCTCTTGCCCTCGGTGGCTTTATTAGTTTCCCTTACTGTCACTGTTTCCTGCAGTTCTATTACTAAGCAGATTCTGGGTGCTTTCCGACTTCTTCCCTTGAATGTTCAGTTCACTGAGGTGTTTCATGAGGTTTTTGTTGAGAAGTTTCCTATTAGTTTTCCTCCTTCCAAATTCAAGTGAGGTCCATCTCTTTTATATACTTTCCTATTCCCTATAAATCTGTCCCAAAGGTTTACAAACTTAACACCTTTTTCTTGGCATATTAGCTCCAGTCTGTCATTGATTCCAATTGCCTTGCTAAGGGAGTAATGGCTTACATTGGTTCTGGGCAGAAGTCCTATAAGAATGCCGTTATCAGTTTTCTCACGGATGTTCTCTACAACATTCGTCAGGTTGGCTACAAGACCTTCTGTCTGGCCAGTTCTTCCATCTTTTAGAAACAAGTCATTTCCTCCTCTCTGCACTATGGTTACACTCTTTCTATTATTTACCTTGATTTTTTTTTTACTGCCTCGGCTATCTTCTTTGCTCCTGCACCTGGATAAGAATGAACTTTTCTCTTCTATTTTTGGCCACAAAATGTAACCCCATATCTTTTACTAACGAGTCTCGGATTAAAATTGTTTCCTCTTCTGTTTCCGAGAGCACAGCAAATATATTCGTTGCCTTTATTTCTTTTGGGGAATCGTGTTTTCTGGCTACTATCACTCTTCTTTCTTTTGTATGTTGTCTCCAACACTACCTTCACTCACAGGGTAGTGGTTGCAGGGGTGGTTATTCATTACACGGAGTGAGCTTAACGGGGCACAATAGCAATGCTCCATTTATGCATCCCCTGTTGCCCCAGGATCCCTCCAATCCTGGTCTTTGGAAACCTGCAAGCATCTGCCCTGCGTTATTTAAAGAGGTTTCAAAGCCTCTGTTCTGATGCATGAGCTAGCTGTCAGCTCCTTACACTAATCTTATGTCTAAGTTTTTTATATACATTTTTTTTTTTTTTTTAAGTGTTTTTTTTTTAAGATGTACCAGAAAGAAATCCTGGCAGTCAAAATATGAAATAAATCAGAGAGAGAGTGGGATGGCAAGGTAGTATGAAGGCGGTTTGAATGTAAGGAAAGTAGAAGGTTTAAAAGAGGTCGCAGCTCGGGGCTAAAGGGAGGCTGCAAAAACCCTTAAGTATTGCCTACTGTACAATACTCCCCCTGCAGAGGGAGAGCTCCAAAAATACGAAATGTGCACAATTTTCACCAGCTTGACTAGCACTCTACCTTGTGGTCAGAATACCTGAAAAGAGTCCTGATTTATTTTTAAATGTACGCTAACCACTTTACATCTCCGCCATTTACGATTAGAAACTCTCCAAAGTACTCATTTCAAAGGCTCAGTATTTTTTCGTCCCTGTAATTACCTCTCCCAGGACAGCTTTTCATCTTTCCGGAATGTTCACTCCAATTTAATGATGAAATTTAAATATAGTGTATGGATGCATTCCAAATTTTCTCATTTGTTGTTTTTCTTCGTCTTTTTGGTTTCTACACGAAGCTCTAAATCTAGACTGATGACTATTTGATGTGAATGAAAGACTGTTTGACTTCAGAAATTCTTTCATTCTCTTTTTATTCTATTCACTTTCCGACCCGGCACTACATGATTCATCCTGCGTCTACCATCTGACTTCAGTTTTCTGTGTAGTATGAAGTTTTTGCGTCATTCTTAATAGACCTACTTGCCATGGTTACATTAATAGGTGAATATTCATATCTATATATACACACATATATATATATATATATATATATATATATATATATGATATATATATATATATATATATATATATATATATATGTGTGTGTGTGTGTATATATGTGTGGGTGTGTGTAATTTATTCTACAACAGATATACTCTGTTATCGCTATATACATATTGTTTCCATTATGTGTAACCTTCCTGTGTACAAGGGTCGAAGTTGCTGCATCTGGAAGTGATAATTATATGTTGACAGCATCTCACTTTCAGGGGTAGTTATTTACATACCTTGGCTTAGCATAAGTCTATAAATTTAATGTACATAAACCCATACATAAATATAGGCAAAGTGCTGAAGGGTGAATGCTGGTCGAATACCCAAGTCTATGTGATCTAACGGTGAGTTTACACTAGACTAGGCTTCACCACACAATGCAAGCGTAAGACTCGTCACCAATTCCTCCCAAATTCTTGTTAGGCCCGCCAACTGGCTAACAATAATTTGAGAGGAGTTGGTGATGAGTCTTACATATGCAGCATGTGGTGAAGCCTAGTCTAAACTCACCTTTAGCCAGGTTTTCTCTCCAGGGACATGAAGGAGATGGACATTTTATCCTCGCGACGATTCTTGGGGAGGATTTTAATATGGAGCATATATGCATCTTTGTTAGAGAGGCAAGTTCCTCGCTGGACCAGTGGTTTTCGTGCTCGGCTGCCAATCCGGTGGTCCGTAGTTCGAATCCCGGCTTGGCCAATGCGGAATCAGAGGAATTTATTTCTGGTGATAGAAATTCATTTCTCAAATAAGTGTGGTTCGGATCCCACAATAAGCTGTAGATCCCGTTGCTAGTCGACCAATTGGTTCCTAGCCACGTAAAAATATCTAATCCTTCGGGCCAGTCTCAGGAGAGCTGTTAATCAGGTCAGTGGTCTGGTAAAACTAAGATATACTTAACTTTTTTGTTAGAGAGGCCGGCCTTGGCAAAGTTTAAATCATACATATGCAATATTGTGTAAATAGTATTGGTAATATGAAACGGATATGAAAGATATATTATATCTATATATAATATAATAATTAAGTTCTAATATCATAGTTATATTATTATATAATAATATATATATATATCATAATATTATTATATATATATATATATGTGTGTGTGTGAGGGTGTGGGGTGTTTGCGCGCGCGGGAGCGTGCATTGAGCTACAAATGTCGCCATTAATATCCAATTTCGCTCTAACCTTCTGGAATGATTTTTCATGATATCATTGACCGAAGGGAAATTTATTAGTTTAATAATTTCCGTCCTATCGTGGATTCGAACCAGCGCCACAGAGGAAAAGAAATTAGGACTTCAGGTCGGTATCGTCACTGAGTCCCCTGATTTCTTCCCCTGTGTGCTGGTTCGAATCCAACGAGCGGACGAAATTATATCAACTAAAAAAAATGCCCCTTCTTCGGTTTTAACAATATATTATAATATCTTATCTATATTCTATATATATATATATTATACTATATTATAGTTAGTAATATACTGTTTTATATATATATATACTAATATATATATATATAAATCAAAAAATGTATATGTTGTTATATTGGGGTGTGTAATATATATATATATATATATATATATATATTGTGTGGTGTGTTTTCATATATATAATATATGTGTATAATATATATATAATATGACTGCAAATTATTATCAACTAAAAAAATGCCCCTTCGGTGGTGAAAAATGGTGGTAGCCCGAACAAGCATAAAGCAAAGTCGTAATGGATGGATGTGTATAATGATCCTGGGGGACCGAAAGGAAGGATTAAAGAAGAATGATCAAGCTATCAAACGCTAGAAATACGGAGCACCAAACAAAGATTAATAACCCACATATCCCAAAAACAAACTAAAGGATTCAAGAGATTGGTGTAGTACTTAGAAGGAGGAAGACATTTGTGAAGAGACGTGAAAGAATATTTCGAACAGTTGTTAAATGAAGGAAAACTCAATCGAACTAATAAAGAGGATTATGGGCAAGTGAAGCATTGGCATGGTGTAAATGAAGGTTTTCTAGGCAAGAGGTACTAATTGGCCTGAAGAAGATGAAGAATGGAAGGCAACCGGACCAGACATGATTCCGGTGGAGGCATGGAAAGCATTAGGATATGAAGGAGGTGTGGATTAACTGTAACGGATCTTATGATAAAAGACTCTTTGAAACATGGAAAAGATACCAAATGAGTGGCGTGGGGTGGTATATTGCTCCCAATTTTTTAAAATAAAGGGAAAGGCGATGTCCAAGAGTGTGGTATTTTTAGGGGCATTAAAGTTTGATGTCCCACACTTTGAAGATACTGGAAAGGATGATAGATGCTAGACTGAGAGCAAGAAGTAATTAACAAATAGGGTAAACGAGGCAGATGGGATTTTATGAAGGGACAGGGGAAACAACAAAGGTGGTACTAGTTTTGTCTGAACGCAAATAATGGAGAAAATTCGGGGAAAGACAAACGGACCAACATATGGTTATTCATTGACCTTGAAAAGGCGTTATGAACCGAGTCCCGATACAAGGAGGTTTATTGGAGGAGTCCGGCCTGAGGGAGAAGATGGTGCCAGAGAAGTGTGTGCGATTTTGGATACAAGAGATGTACCGGAATGTATTTACCAAGTGGAGGATCAGTGTTGGGAGACAGAAGGTTTTTTGAGGTTGAGAGTAGGATTACAACCATGGGGTTCGGCTCTGAGGTCCCGAGACAAGAGGTAGGGAGTAGCCTGAGGGAGAAGCTGGGCGCCAGAGAAGTATGTGCGATTGATACAAGAGATGTACTGGAATGTCTTTACCAGAGTGAGGAGCAGGGTTGGGTTGGTGGAGAACAGAAGGTTTTGAGGTGAGAGTAGAATTACCACACCAGGGGTGGTCGGCTCTGAGCCCATTTATCTTTAACATAGTTGGATGGATGTTAATCTAGGGGAAGGAATAACGGGAGACAGTACCCTCCTGGAACATAATTGTATGCGGAATGATATTGTTCTGTGTGCAGAGAGCAAGGAAGATCTGGAAGTGAAATTGGAAAGATGGAAACAAGTACTGGAGGACAGGGGAATGAGAATAAGTAGATCTAAGACAGAATATATGTGTACCACCACTGAGGGGGATGATAGAGAAAGTATTCAGCTTGGTGGAGAGCAAATAAGGAGAGTTGATAAGTTTAAGTATTTGGGATCTTTTGTTAACGCTGGAAGAAGTAAGTAAAAACACAAATGCGGGTATCAGGCAGGCTGGAAGGAACAACTGGAGAACAGCCTCTGGGGTTCTTTCTTTGTGACAAAAGAGTGCCGCTTAGGTTAAAATGAAAATTTCACAAGATGGTGGTAAGAACAGCAATGCTGTATGGTACGGAAACAACAAGCATGAGAAAAACAGAGCAGAAGAAGATGGATGTGGCAGAAATGAGAATGTTTAGGTGGATGTCTGGGGTGTCAAGAGAGGATAGGATCAGAAATGACTACATAAGGGGGTCGACTAAGGTGGTGGAAGTATCAAAGAAAGTGCAGGAGGGGAGGCTGAGATGGTATGGACACCTGTTGAGGAGATGAGGAGGACCACGCTGGGAGACATACTATGGGGGTGGAGGTGCAAGGAAGAAGAAAAAGAGGGAGACCAAGAAAGAGATGGAAGGACTGTGTGAGAGGAGACTTACATGAGTAGGGAATTGATGAGGCAGAAGCGCAGGATAGAAATAGATAGAAAGGCTCATCCGAAACAGCGACCCCATATAAAAATGGGAACAAGCTGGGAAGAAGAAGAAGAAGATATATATATATATATATATATATATATATATATACATATACATATACATATATATATAATATATATATATAATATATATATATATATATATATATATATGTGTGTGTGTGTGTGTGTGTGTGTGTGTGTGTGTGTTAACTGAAGGGGGGCATTTTTTTAGTTGATAATAATTTCGTCCTCTCTTGGATTCGAACCACGCACAGGGTAGAAATCAGGACTTCAGTGACGATACCGACCAGAAGTCCTAATTTCTCCTCTGTGCGCTGGTTGGAATCCACGATAGGACGAAATTATTAACTAAGAAATTTCCCTTCGGTCAATATATATGAAAATCATTCCGAGATAGAGCGAATTGGATAGTAATGGACATTTGTAGCTCAGTGCTTAGGCGCACACGCACACACACACACACACACACACACACACATATATATATATATATATATATATATATATATATGCATATGTATATATATACATATACATATATATATGTGATATATATATATATATATATATATATTGAGATATTTCTCATATCAAATACTCTCAAATGTGTTTGTTTATTGTGTCATTTATTTTCGTATTTTATTTATTACGGCGTCAACAATCTAGATGTTGTGACGCCAGTTACAGTAGACATAATCTGTCGATCATTCTTAAGAGTGAATAGTATTCCAGATGGTAAGTAAATACAGAAAATAATGTCTAAGAACAATACAAAAAAATAAAAGTACAGTCTGAAGGAAATCCAGTAATCTTTTTTATTTAATTAGTCGTAAATAACATTTAGATGAAATAAGAGATTAATTATTCAAAGTGAATTTGTGAATTCTTGTGCCGTGCATTGTGGATGATATGAAGAGGACAATTTGAAGATTGTGAGTGAAAAGTTACTTTCTGCACATTGTAGGTGTGAAAGAATTTACAGAATATTTGCATGTTCCTTTGTTTAAGGAATATAAAGGTATAAATAACATTACTTTGCATGCCAATACTGTTCTTGATTTGATAAGGATTGACATGATTAGACACTTTATATGTGGGTTGATGATTGTGAGCACTTCATTTTATGTATTGCTGTTGGTGTGTAAATGCTTGTGTACTCTATTTGTACATGGCGTTAGAAAAAACTCTTAGATGTGTTGTTTAGTTGGTAGATGTGTTGAGCGCATCTAGAACTCATTTGTTACAGTAAGTTTATATGAGAGAGCTTTGTATTAAAAAGTCTAAGGCAATGGTCTTGATGTTTCTATTCTTGTTTTAATACTTTTATAGATTTTTTTTATAGTTATTTAGGAGTGTCAGTATAAATAGATAATTGCATAGTTATTTGGGAGTAAGTGTCAATATAAATAGATAATCGCATAGTTGTTTGGGACTAAGTGTCAATATAAGTAGATAATCGCATAGTTATTTGGGAGTATGTGTATGGCTGAAGATTTATTGGTGGTGAGACAGAAGTTGGGATGTAATGAAAGTCCCAAAGTTTCTTGAAAAGCTTTTGGAAAGGGAGAGATGTTATTATTGTAAATAGAGGTTTGGTTGAGCAGAATCACCCTCATGAATATTAGGTGTAGTTATGGATCGCACCAGTTAGAAAAAATGGAAGCCGTTGAGATGAATGATATTTCATTCGCAATTGAATGTAAATAATAGTAACATATAATAGTTCATATATATATATATATATATATATATATATATATATATATATATATATATAAATGTGTGTGTGTGTGTGTGTGTGTACGCGCGCGTATTACATACACATATAAACACATACATATATGTACTGTATTTATAAAGTATACGATAATTCAATCGCTTTTGAAATTTTACATATGCTAAAATAGCCGGTAATTCGACATTCAGTTCTGCCAGAAATTTGTAGAAAAACTCATAAATATTTAGTTTTTTGCGCTAGGAAGAAATGGTACAAGGTTTTCCCACATTTAAACAAATTTTCAACATCGGAATATTTTTTTTTTTCTTTTTTTTCTCTCTGCTTTAATTCTATGTTATGGTTCGCTCTACTCCAGAATTTTTATCCTTTTGTTCTGTGCTTAAGCACAAGTTTCACTAGATAGAAATCATTGATATCCTGTATATCTCCGGTTTGGCTTGCGTCATATTTTGACCCCCGCAAATTCATTCCACATATACCCGTCTCCCAAAGTAATTCCTGATTGTTAGTTTAAATATGAAACTCAACAGCGTCCCTGGCGCTGTATCCAATAACAGCAGCCAAACGCAAAAGGCAATAAAAGCGCTGACTCATATAAGCTGAGCTATTTGGCCTTTCTATTTATTTATTTGGCCTCAGAAAAAATATTCTCCAAAGTTCGTCTGTCATTTTTATGCGAGTCAAAATAAAAAATCATAATGTTTATGATAGTTTATGCGGGTGAATATGTTTTTTTTTTCATTATACAGGAAACCAAGTTAAAAAGTTTCTTCATTGCAGTCAAGTTTTCTGTACAGCGTGTAATGCCCAGTTGCTCTCCAGATGCGATCAAGTAAAGGTCCGTTTGCGGCTGGCACGATCCACGACTAACTTTAACCATAAATAGAATAAAAACTGTCGAGGCTAGAGACCTGCAAATTGCTATGATTGATGATCAGAGGGTGGAAGATCAACATAGTTTTTAAGAGCTGAGGGCGGACACAAAAAGTGCGGACTGACAGACAATGCTATTTCATTAGTTTTCTTTTACAGAAAGATACAAATCGGCATAACGTTTTTTTCTAAACGTACCTTACATTTTGCAGCAACTTTTCACTTACTCGGGAGTAAGCTTACAAACTACTTTTTTTTTGGGGGGGTTGGGGGGGGGGGTGGGTGGGGGGGGGGGTGTAGTAGGAAAGGTCTATGGAAGAGCCTAAAAAGATCTGAAAAAGGTGTTTTGCGATGAGTTAAAGATACAAGAATTTTAGGATAGGATTTTTATTATTTATTTATTAGAATGAAAATCTAAAAAATAATGTGCTTGTTAAACAGTACAGAAAATTTATTTTTAATAAAATATAGCTTATTTATTTTAATTTTCGTAGGTGAAAGGAAGCTATATTTGACTACAGATTTTAGCACATTTTAATTTATTTGGTGTACTGAACTTAGGCTATGTTTATGTTTGATTATTTTGTGTTTCCACTAATAAACGAGAATACATGACCCTGTTTAATTTGCTTCTTTTTTTATTTGATCCTTCTTGTTATTATAAGTACCACTAAGTATGGGTATTAATTATGAAGACCACTTCACGCAAAGTTAGGAATATAATGTTTACAATTTAGCATGAGGGGATAATCTTGCAAGGGTCATGTGTAAGCAGGAGGTCGCATCACGCCTTGTTGCACTAGGACCAGCCTTATCAACGTTACTTATGTACTACTCTTGGTGTAGCCAGCGCTTGATAACGTGTTTATCTCTCATCCCATTCTTGGCTTCGCATTCCAGAGGCATCTGTTCTCACGCTCGACTTCTCACTCCATTCTTCGTCATATCGGTGTGCCGACATCGTTGTGGGTTCCAGAGTGTCGTCATAAACACTTTCCTTCCGTCGGCCATGATTTAGGAAGCCGGTCGGTCCCCTGACGCTCTCGGGGAAATCTTCTTCATAATGAAGGTACTTAATGTCAGCCTGTTCGTGATCTTAATGGAGTTTATTGCATTAGTTTCTCGCTTCGGTGGCCTACATCTCCAAGTCAGTTTTTCTTCCTGTTAGCGTGCATTCCTTCAACGCTTAATGGTATATGAGGAAGATGGCAGTTGGAGGATGTTCCGTTAATGGCCAGTACAATCAACACACACACACACACAAATACTTATATATCATATATATATAATATATATATATATATCATATTATATATATATATATATATATTATATATATATATATATATATATATATATATATATATATATATATATATATATATATATATATATATATATATATATATATATCTGTGTGTTTGTATTTTCTTTACGTTTTGAATTATTATTTTGTCACTTTATTGTAATTTTTGTAACCGTTAAGAGCCCCTCAGTTGCATTTCATGTCACGTTGCTTTTTGAATTTCTGTATCCTAGTATTTTAGCACTGGATTTTTGCCAAGTCGATTGAACACCAATGAATCTCTCTCTCTCTCTCTCTCTCTCTCTCTCTCTCTCTCTCTCTCTCTTAAATTCATATACAGGAATGGGTACACATTTGTATCATTTTGTGACCCTTCTTGTTCTTTTTCATTTTTTATCTTTCATTGAGTCTCTCTAAAAAAAACAATGGTTAGTCCATACAACTGTTTGCGAAAACATTGAAAAGTATAAAACCAAATTTGCTTCATCCAACTGTGGGTTTTTAAATTTTCTGTCCCAGAAATACGTTACATTTAACACTCGACAAATGGATGGCGCTGCAGGACGCAAAAGTAATTCTGTAAAGAAATTCACAATGAATGAATAGCGATCTTGTGATGAGTACATTCCTGGAAGTTTTATTAGTGTGCTAATGTATTTCTCTGTATTTGCTTGCGGTTATTGCTTCCATAAAAATACCTCTCGCACTCGGTCCTGAATATGTGCATTATTTGAAGGAAATTAGGATCTTCCCGAGATAGTGACCCCAGCACTGTTCTGGGGGCGTTATTAGGACTAGTATTTCTTTGGGGTCATTATAATTATGATATTCCCTGTCTTTTTTTTTTACGTTTTTAGGGTCATTTCCAGCGGGTTTATACTAAACTCTCCTCATAGGTGGGTGGATACATTCCGGGTTAAAACCGGTATGAGTCACTATCTAGGAAAGATCCGAAAATTCAATTCAATCGTGCTTTCATCTACATAGTCTGCAGAATAAGCAAATGCGTATGGAAATGACCTTGAATATTGTGTTGAATCGTTTTTAATGACACTGCCCTCATTAACCCATCAATAGTTTAGTATATGCTCCTATAAGACAGTAAGATGCAACTGTTAACATTGTGAAACGAAACAATCCGTAAGCGAGAGCAAAGGAAACATTGTTTAATGTGGAAGTCTTTTGAAATAGCGTGGAAATATTTTAAACAAGCTCACATTATGAAAGCTGCATCATCCTTTCAAAGGCCAGTTTTGTTATCTCGGTAGATGGCATCTTCATAAAATCAGTCATGTGTGACGAACTCTTACACATTTACACTCACACAGCTTCTCATAGAAGAATAGCTTCTCTCCACTTTGTCTTATTCTTAGGGAGTGAACAGTTTGTTTCTTGTTTAATTTAAATTTACTGTGAATCATTTTAGGAATAGCTTGTGAGCGCCTTTCAGTTAAAAAGAATGGTTTCAAGGAATATGTAATGTACAACTTGGAAAATAATTTGCCAGCAGGAGAATGCTTTCAAATGACACTGAAGTGGAAACATTGTTTGTTATGCCACCTGCTCCTGTACATATCCTACGTGTAAATCATTATTATAAAAATCCGTTTTATATTTCTTCTTCCAGAGTAATATGCCAACAGTTAACACGAATAACCTCGTGGTTCTAAGCGGTGAAAGTTGAGTCGAACTCCTGACATTCTCAAATGAATTACGGTAAATAGGCAAAATTTTGGTATTTTGTAGAAATTGGTGTCGAAGTCCACCTGATTTTGGGTTTCGGCGGAAAAAAACCGGAGTCTTTTTTTTCTATTGAATAGTGGTGAAGTTTAATTAACGTAATAAAGGTGAAAAATATGATGTGACTCATGAGAAGGCTTTCCATATTTAATTAATTAAGAATTATTGGTAGATGACAAATCGAGAAAGACGGTTTTCACCAGTTTTGACTAAAACACGTTTCTGGTTGTCTTTTAACATGATACTTAGTACCATATGTCAGAACATTCGCTTTGGTTGTGTATTCGGTTCAGCTGCTGATTTAGTGTGAAATATTCATTAGTTTCAAAGAATTTGAATCCAGCTCCTGACAAGAATATTTTAGCAGAGAAAACTCTTCTCATTCTCTTCTTGGAAATGTCTGCTGTGCTTTCAGACCTTCAACTATTACCAAAGGTGAATGATGTACGGTTGTGCTCTGATTAGAGGCTCGACATAGATTTTCCAGTGAATGTTATCATTCACTTTTCTTTAATAAGTTTTTTTTTAAGTTTCCATAGTCTTTATCGTTATATTTTCTTTTTACCAGGTGTCTCGAAATGAATGTCATTAAAACGAACATTTTTATTGCATTGCGATGTCTACACCACTTGTGATATTGCGTTCACTAAATTACGTCATAGGAATAAATAACCAGAATTATAGTGTTATGATTTTGATGAACTAGTTTAGTTTTTCATATTCCCCACAGTGTATTTTGTTTCCTCCCTATACAAGCGATGTCTTCCTTCTAAAACATCTCTCTTATTTAGTTTTAGGCGAAAGGCTCTAATAATGTCATGAATCCTACTTGATTCCGTTCTTGTCTGGATGTTCCACATACATGCAATGGAAAGAGAGGCTGATTTGACGTGTACGCAATCTCGTTTGAATCTCGGGAATCACTCTGGTGGTCCAATTTTCCATCGCCATTCGCTTCACAAAATTTAATGTTTCTCCTTTTGTGAAAC
>NC_087201.1:54491041-54503541 GCF_015104395.2 Macrobrachium nipponense | reverse complement strand
ATGGAAAAAACTAAGTAAGCACAAATGTTTTGAAATCAATAAGAAAAATTCTAAAAATACATATAAATTTTAAGGTAAAGTTAAACTGAGCAGTTCGTAATAAAGTCGACTAAAAGTGGAAATAATATGCTGAGTGAAGATATATTATTTATAAAACCAGAGTTTTATATATATATATATATATATATATATATATATATATATATATATATATATATATATATATATATATATATATATATATAACTTTTTACATGATGGTTAAACTCGTTGCAACAATATTTCGTCTTCAACTTTTCCCTGGCTGCGGTCATTCACGCAAATTATTACTAACATTGTAGTTATTTGCTCGTCTCCCTATTTCTTTCCCAGCAGTTATTTTTCGGCTTCCTTGAAGCTTCCCAGGATACGTGAATATTTGCTCGATCTCTGGTTTTATAAATGATGTATCTTCACTCAGCATATTATTTCCACTTTTAGGACTCTATTTAAGAACTGCTCAGTTTAGCTTTGCCTTAAAATTTATATGTGATTTTTTTTATTATTAATTTTAAAACATCTGTGTTTACATAGTTTTGCCGTTGCGGAATAACTCTTTAGATAGTGTATGGAGCGTGTTTTAATCATTAATTCCCTCCCAAGGTTACGGTCGAAAGGTTGTGAATTCACGCTTGTGTAATCACAGTCCGACGGAAACACAGAGTGAACGAGAGAAAAAACTAGCCCCTAAATCAGTAGGTAGTGGTGGACCAGCCACTCAGCAGACTGGGAAGTGATTACTGATTTTCATTGAGTCCATATGAGGTTAGCTGGAGCTAATTGGGACCCTAAAACTTCCGGGCAAACACCCCAAATGATCCATTAATGAAGGGAGGATGTGAGTCTAACAAGCGAAGCGAACCTATTCAGGTGACGGGTAGAGGCCGCAGTGACTCGTGAGGAAATGTAATAATTGCAACTACAGGCAGATTTCGAGGCTTCGTGATATACCGTTAGAACTTTTTTAATGTCACTTTTAAGTATATCTTATGTGGTTCCGATTATGTCAATGAAAGAGTCTTATTTGTGTAACAAGTTCTTAAATAGAACATAAAAACGAGACACCAAACATGAATTTCATATATAGTAAACTGGAGAAACGTACGAAGCTGATGGACTTGTCCTCAAAAAGAGCAAATTGAAAATTAGAACGGTTGTGTGTATGTATGTATGTATGTATGTATGCATGCATGTATGTACGTGTTTTGAGAGAACGCTGACTTGTCCGAGTGCATCCTCTTTATTGAAGAATACATTGGGTTATCTATGTCTGTGGAACCTTGAGGAATTTCAGTTTTGATTTGGCGTTGAAGAGTCATTGTTCATTTCTATTTTTGAACTACTCATATTTGCAGTTAGGACTGCATTTTTTCCAAAGGGACGGCACATTAACCATTACCAGGGAAGAAGGTATTGTAGTTATACATAGGCAGTGACCTTGAAATTGCTTGCTTGCGTACAGAAATACGATTGAGTAATTATCCTCAAAACTGAAAGTATTAAGTAATGATATGTGTGAGTCATGTTCTTGGCTTGATAATCTCTATTGAAAGAAAGAAAATGCCATACACAGTATGCAGTTATTCAAATAAATAAGTTAAAAAAAAATCTGCTTATTTGTTATTACACTGATAACAGTTTCACGTCACTTAGCACATGCTTTACTTTAGAAACAAAACTGATAGTAAAATATAGTAGATGGGAGGGCTGGAGAGGGTCGTGGGAATCATCGCTTGACCAAAGATTCTGGAGATGAGACGAGACGGCCACAAAGGGAAGAAAAAGCGGCTAAGTGATAAGGCAGAAAAAAATGTCCTATGGAAGTCTCCAAATCTTGATGAAATCAATAGAAGACTAAGCAGATCTACCATGGCTTGAAAGACCAAGTGAATCATTTTAGTGGTATTTAGTTCATTCATATTCTAACCTTAGTTAGGTTCAAAACCCGTTTCATACATCTAACAATCCTTGATGTCTGGGATCTGACTTATTGAGTTATCATAATCAGTAATAATAAGATCCGAGTGGCTCTTGTTTGTCTGGGCTGGGTAGGTAGGGGGTCGGGAGGGTATGTAAGACATGACACACCCACCCTACTCCTGAAAACCTGTTTGGCCCTCCTGGGTGGGGCGAGGTAGGTAGGGGATCGGGAAAGTAGGAGACATGACACATCCACCCTACTCCTTAAAATCAGTTTGTCCGCATGGGTGGGGTGGAGTAAGTAGCGGGTCGGGAAAGTAGGGGAGACATGACACATCTCCCTCCTCCTGCAAACCTGTTTGTCCGCCTTGCGTGGGGCCAGGGTATGCTGGGGATCGGGAAGGTATGGGAGACATGGCACATCCACTCTCCTCCTGAAAACCTGTTTGTCCGCCCTGGGTGAGGGCGGGGTATGCTGGGGATCAGGATTGTAGGGGAGATATGACAGGCACCGACGGGTACCAGCTCAGCATAACTCGTGCCATTAAGCTGGCATATATGATATTGCTGTATGATTCGTAAGGATAGAGGAGGAATTTGAATAATATATTCGAGACTATCTGGCAGAATCTGAATTGGAAGTGTGTGTTTGTGCAACGAATGTGAATAACAAATTTCTTCATATTTTTATTCACGAAACTGAAGTGCTGTTTTAATTTATTTTTATTTACTATAGATATCAAGGTGTTTATTTTAATTTTATATGTTATTATCTGGCTTGTTAACGCTTTCATGGAATTCGGGTAATGATTCATGTTTGGTTACGTTATCAGGACCCTTGCTCTCGTATTTCTTTTTCCAAAGTTCATTTAAATACAAAGGTCAAAGACCTTTAGCCTTTGACTATCCATTATCAGCACGAATACTGAACTGGGATGTACTCACCTAGAGGTAAAATGAAGAAAAAAGGGAACCAGCACAGAAGGAAGACTCCAACGACTATCCCCAATGTCTTGGCTGCTTTCTTCTGTCGCCGAAATTTGGCAATTTTGCCCGGAGGTCCTGGTATCCTTCTTTCCGGGGAAGAAGAGGGAGATTCCTGCTCGTGGTGGATTTCTCGCCCTCGGTGGTCATTTTGTTGTTCCAAAGGGCGGCAGCTTCCTCCCTCCTCTCCACCCTCCTCTCCCTGTTTTTGGTTATTAGGATTGTTCTGCCAGTTAAGTGACGTCACAGCCAATTGTAAATGCGGGGCTGGTGCCATGAGACTGGCCAGTCCTCCCTTTTTCCCACGATGCATTCTAAGGCCAGACTTCGCTGCAGGAGGCGGGGCGGAGTTTTTTGACTGTCCGTTCATGATGCAAGGCCCCTGAAGACCGCCCACACCTGTTGCCAAACCGGCAGCCATGCCTGCAGCAATGCCGACACCCATGCCACCACCGCGGTGTGCCCTGAGTGTCATAATAGCCTCACCTTTTTTAGCCCCGCCCTTGTGAACTCTAAGTGTGACAGATGTTTTCGTGGTTTTGATGCCACTTTCGAGGAACTTGGATTGCTCAATTGCAGCTCGATAGATTCGCCAATAAAGGAGGAGAATACAAAGGCTGGGGAGGTAAAAGGACCCTGTGACCGAAAACAACACGTAACCCAGCTGTTGGTTGACCGTGCACACTGTGGGGTCTGGATCTGGAGGGGGGTTTTCCATCCAAACGCCGGACCTATGGAAATCACTATGGAGAGAACCCACACAGCCCCTATGAGCACACACATCCTCTTCTCCGTCATGATGGTCGAGTAGGCCAAAGGACGCGTCACTCCCACATATCTGTCGAGGGATATGACGCAGAGAGACCAGATGGAAGCCGTACAACACAACACGTCTGCCGTAGCCCACACTTCGCAGAAGATCTGTCCGAAGTACCACTTGCCCGAAACCTCGAGTGTGGCACTGAAGGGAAGCACCGTCGTACCCAAGAGGAGGTCAGCCACGGCCAGGTTGACGATGAGGTAGTGGGTGGAGGAACGCAGGTTTCGAGACATGAACACCGCCAGAAGCACCAGAACATTCCCTCCAATTGTCAGGACGACGATGCTCGCCAACACCACCGACTTGAAGACGGCCTCGACAATGGCCTTGCTGGTTTCGTCGTCTGCCGCTGCGCCTGCCAACAGCTCCACGACGTCGTCCCCCGGCGTTGTCGTGGAGATGTTGGCTGCAGTGGCGTTGAGGGCGACGTCATCGAGGTCGTCCTCATCCCTCTTGTGGTAATCATAATCATAGTCGTAATCATAATCGTAGTCGTCATCGTCGTAGATCCAGGAAGTGTTTAAGAACCTTAAAGTAGTTGGTCCTTGGTACCAATATGTGTAGTTCCTCGCTGTCATCCTTCGAACACCAACGATATATATTCAATTTCGCTTCTCTTTTCTCCCGATAATTTACATGGTTCAAGACATATTGCTGGTGGAGGGCCTGGGAAGTTTTACCGCAGATGGTGCAAACGTCATTTTCATGTATATTTCGTAAAAGATCCTTTACAGGCAACGATGAACGTGTTCCCTCTGCGTTCCCCTAAGTGGTGGTGCTAGCCCGAGCTAACATTAAATGTTAGTGGTCATCTTGCTTCCATTTTTACACCCATAATTTCGTAATCGTTTGTCTGCAATAGAATGGGTCATCGTGCATGGTACCAGCACATGTCGACTGTTTTGATGTATATACCATGGTTGTTCTGCTTCTTAACCTTGGGTTTGATGCATCATGTAACTTTCGTTCATATTCTTCGGTATCTGAAGTTTCTTTAGATAATTTGAATTATGTCGTTAGTACATATATTCTTCTACAGCACGTCGATTCTGCCATGTTTCATGTAGTAATATTAAAGGTTGCACGTAAATGCATTCAGGTTTCTAATAAATTTTTCAACCAAGTATAATTGAATTTTGCGTCCACTCCATTTTTTACTGATGCAAATTTGGTTAAATATGAGGACGTCTTAATTTAATTCCAATGTGTTTCATATAAATTACTTCGTAACCTTTCATGTGCCACGACCTCGGGCAAGGAGTGACCCCTTAACACTTGTGCCGCATTTGCACCACCGCCCCTCTCAGGTAGATGGTAACCAAAATCACATCTGGACCCCCAAATCCCTCCCCCCCCCCAGCCGGCTCCCCCACCGGTCCTCTTCCACTCCCGCAACACCCAATCAGAGGTCACTGATTTACGATGCCTGCAATAATGATGGTGTTGCCTTCGTTCTGCGTTAAGTTATTAGTTTCAACTGCTCGGCAACTTTTCGCCCTCACTTTACTTATGGCCGCAGTCGAATTTATGACGTCTTACGCAATAATTATGGATGTATTTTCTGTCTTTGTATTGATTGCCATTCAATTTTCAAAGCATGTCTGCTGATGTGTCTTTTACTTTATTTAATATTTTTTTCGACCGTAATATGAATAAACCATTCCATATTTGATACATTATGGGAACATCTTAGGTTTGGAACACTATTCTTTTTACGTCACATGAACAAAACATCGATTGGAATAAGATGTCACATCCGTCCAACTGAAAATTAAGCCCCACTGAGCGTTGGTCTAATTAATGATGTTCCAGTGCAATGAGCGCAGCACCCGATGTTGGCAGAGCGAGGTCTTGACCCACACTGACCCAAGAGCGAGCTTAGAGCTGCAACTCGTAGGCCGCGCACCGCTTCCCCTCACCGTTGGTGGCCTGCGTTGGCAGCCGTGCCACACGCGACCTTTGCCCTTTGCCTGTGACAAATGGCTGCAATTATTGAGAGAGAGAAGAGAGAGAGAGAGAGAGAGAGAGAGAGAGATATCGAACGTTGAAAAAGATTTAGATGGAATTATTGCAGTGACAAACTAATGCAACAGATATTATTATAAAAAAATCTATTGATTGGATGAAAACCGAACGATCATCATACTTAATTGAGAAATGAATGAAGATAGAATTTAATTCTACGTCACCAACTAACATATATCACAGTCATTCCAGAACTTTGCTTATCTTATGAGCTAGCAGAAAGTCGATAATCGTTTCTTCCACTCCAAATCTGCTTTTCTTTGTTTAGTTTTGTGCACGTCGAGTTTGTTTTCGGTCGAATACTTATGAAAATGATTTTTCGTGGATACTTTTTTTGCTTATGATAATTGATTTTTCATCATCAAATAATGTTAAGTGATTCTCCGCAGACGTCTTCTATGAAGCTATATGTTCATTTCACCTTGTTCTTGTCTTTGAATGCATGCGCATTAAATAAGGGAACGTGGGAAAAAAAATTCCCCCCCCACCCCCACGCACACACACACACACGCACGCCAAATCATCTTTATTATAACACTACATGTGGGAAGCGATCTAATTCGTGATTTCATTCATGGCCGACGCTCACTTGTTTGCATTCTCTCTGGAGGAAAATTGGACGATGAATTGCAAACCTTATATATGATATGTATCAAAATAATCTTTGGGGGGAGATTGCCTACTTGTATCAAGAAAACAATTTATATTTTCTTATAATTTCATGTGTTGAGTTGTGTTAATATCTGTATCCTGCAATAAAATTGAGTAGATCTTTGGCTGAACTGGTTATATATCCGTAACATGAATTAAGTCTTAGGTTGATCTAGAAGTTATATCATGCTAAAATTTCCTGCATGCTTTTCATTTTTGAATTTATTTTTCAGTCGGACAAATCTTGTTAGATTTAGTGATCAGGGACCAGAGCTTTATCTAAAGCCACGCGCATTTTTAGCATGACTGAGCCTATTGCGCTAAGTTTTATGGAGGTTTGCACGTGTTGGTTTCCCCAGAAAAGTCTTACAGAGGTCCTGGAAAATTTGGGTTTATACATATATATATATATATAATATATATAATATATATATATATGTTATAATATATATGTGTGTGTGTGTGTGTGTTGTGTGTGTGTGTATGTATATATATATATATTATATTATATGTATATATATGTATGTTATATGTGTGTGTGTGTGCATGTATGTATATAATGTCGAAACTAGTTTGGGATTTTTTAAAAAACTTTTTTTGTAAGTTCAACTATGGTCTTCGATCAGTCCATTTTGATTTATATGAGAGTACTTCTACAAGCACGTTATCAGCTTCATCTACTGGTGCTTTAGAATTCCTATGTAACTATAGATGTTTACATTTTTTCTAAGGAAATTTCTACATTGGCGAAAAGACATTTGTCCATGATGGCTTCCCCCTCAGGAAGCTGGCTGGCTCTGTCACTTCAATTTCTTTACTTCATGTTTAAGTGATAATTTTTATCTTATCTACATTATCCATTGTATGACTATTGCATTTTAATCCCCCAACTGATGAGTTTTTCGTCGTACGCGAACTGTTTGCTTATTTTATTTTTATGTGATTTTTTGAGTGTCAATTTTTGGATACTACGTTCTTACTTTTCGGGAGAAAGATAAGAGACAACGGAAGATGATTGGTTAATTATGTGAACTAACCACACAACTGTGTTCTTCGAAGCACATTATTTGCTTGATAGGTAATTTCCTTTAATGAAATCTCGATAAAATTGTTCTTAACAGTTTATAGGTTGAAACACAAGCAGAAATACTCTCGCACTTCAAAAGCATTATGTTCTAATTGAAAGCTGCTTAGAAATATTCAGTAATGAAATATAATCACATTTTGTGAAGAATAACAGTTGTAGCAACAAAAATTACCAAGCCACTCAACTACGCATTCTTCAAGAATTTGGAAAGTGATTAGTATCATCTTGACTGTCAGAAAAACTAGCTATATTTTCTTCATCCTAAGAGCCAGATACTGCAGTAAAAGCCTCTTCAAGTACACAAGACGAGAGAATGATTTGTGAGGAAAAGAAGTGAAGGCAGA
Organism: Macrobrachium nipponense; assembly: GCF_015104395.2. Taxonomy (NCBI): domain Eukaryota; kingdom Metazoa; phylum Arthropoda; class Malacostraca; order Decapoda; family Palaemonidae; genus Macrobrachium; species Macrobrachium nipponense. The sequence goes on along the minus strand of NC_087201.1, from coordinate 54,495,671 downwards.
ACAACACGGACTTATAATACATTAGATTTCTTTATTGAATCGATGCCTGGTGTTTGTGATAACATTCTCAGTGTTGCCTTATGGAAATTTTTGCGTTTAATGGTAAAACGGTGAACATTACCATGATTTTGGAAAATGTAAGACGCCGCTTTGTTCGGTTTACAAAAGTTCGAGTGACGTCCAGGTTTTCGTGACTTCTTCTGATAGGGCTCCGATGAAATCGACCAAAGAAAGGGAAATGGAAGGCGAGACCTTTAAAGCTCAATGGAAATAAGGCTTTAAAATTCTTGAAGCAGATGAAATGAAAGAAATTTTTCCAATAAAAGTTTTAAGACGTGTCCAAAAGGATGTCTTACTGCCAAAATATCGGAAAAATTTCACTTTCCTCGATTCTCAAAAACAGGGATTGAAGGCCACGGAGCATCTGTCGGTCTGTCTGTCTATCTATCTATCTATCTGTCTATCTATCTATCTATCTATCTATCTATCTATCTATCTATCTATGTATTTATATTTATATATATATGTATATATATTATATAATATGTATATATTGTGTTTGTTGTTGTGGTGTGGTGTGTGTGTGTATGTATATATATATATATATATATATATATATATGTGTTGTGTGTGTGTGTGTGTGTGTGTGTGTGTGTGTGTATCCGTATGTACAGGTAGATAACTGCACATTTTTGCGTCACTGAAGAGTAAAGAAAATGAAAAAAGCTGAAAACTTCCGCGTTCACATAAAGTTGGGATACATAAAATTTTCTGATGGCCATCAGTTATCCTGACTGGATAATGACAACATAATATTTCTTAGCTTCTAATCGATGAAAATTTGGAAGGCCTATGGAGTTATAGTTTTTCGCCCTCTGTTCCGTTGGAGACAAGAAAATCCTTGGAATCTTTTTAGTTTCCTTGGATGTCTGTATACGTCCTCATATTATTTGAAATGCAATAAAGCACTAAAGACTTAATTTTTTTTCGCTCATATTTTAGTAACTGCAATTTCTTGTTCTTATTGACAGTGATTCCAAAGACATGAAGTATTTTAGGCTTCATGTTGATGAAGATGTGGATGCCAATGAACTAGAGACACAATGAACTGGAGACACAATACGTCTTGAACGCAATATTTTCTTTAACTATCAACGTATTTATGGAGATACAGAAAACTTGGAGTAACAGTACGCCATAGCTTTGTCCTATAGTAGCATTTGTAAAGTTCTTTCTGTCTTAGCCAGATGCATTTTTACTTGCCATTTTCCTGAGCCCGCTACGAGAAAGTTACATGAAGCGTGATTTTTTTTTTTCTTTTTTTTTTTAAAGTTTCATCTGTATCAAACCCCCGTAAAGCATGGTAGTAAAAAAAATTACCCCATGAACATGAAACAATTCTTCATTGCCATAGTTTCAGTGCTAAAAACTTAGCTGACCACTCCAGAGATGGATGAGGCTGGAGATAGACGACAGAATCCAGACCAAGTGTTGAAAATAGCACTTCCAAAGTAGTGACCACTTTACAGAATTTTCTTAAAGTGATGACAAAGTATGTTAGTTTCGTAGCCTAGTAAATATGACTGAACCTTCGTGAGATATCGGAAGAGGGATAAGTACATGACTTTGTATCGTTAGGGTTGGATAAAAATGTGCTGTTATATTCACAGATCCGTAAAATTAATCGTGTTTTGTGTCACTAAGAGAGAGAGAGAGAGAGAGAGAGATGGGTGTGGGAGGACCTAGATACAAACTTCGCTTCCTGTCCCCTTCTATGCAAGTAATTTTTTCGTTAAATCATTAACCTGGACCCAAACTTGTGTTGAAGACTTTGTCTTCTAAGCTCATTAGCCTTCGTCTTCCAGTAACTTCGAGGCCTCTCTATGGAACTCCCGGAATATGGTTAATCGAATTCTCCTCTCAACTTCCTGGGTCTCCACGCTTGGAAATTTGATATCAGTCTACCTTGAGTAATGTTCGTCGTTTCTTGCGCCGATGGAAATCATGAATTTTTCGTAAGTGATTCCTCCTGTTGTGGAGTATGTATTCTTTCATGAAACATAGCGTCGCACACACACACACACACACACGCTGTGTTATCCAGTAACGAGATTTGTAACAGTTATTCACTTTCTGCAAAAGGGTTTTAGATTAGTATTCGATGGTTATGGAATATTTCTCTATATCATTTGCGGACATAAAGCAAAACGAAGATATATATTTATATATATATATATATATATATATATATATATATATATATATAATATATATATACTTTTTTTTTTACCACCACATTTTCCTCCTCAGAGTAGTTGGCTCTTGGAGGCACTTGGCTGGCCACTTTCATCAATTTTTTTGGGATGCGGTTGCGAGCTCCGTCCCCTGCCCACGAGAGTTAAAACTTCCCTCAGTCGAGTAACTGCTAGTTGCATAATTCACTGAAGAGGTCAACAGACGCAAAATGGATTTATCGCAGTACTATGGCTGTGCTTGTTTTTCTGAGTAATTTAAATTTATGATTTTAGTCATTTTTGAGCAGGATATTCACTGCTGTAGAGATCGTGAAAATCTCAGACCCTTTTCATTGTCTTGTTCAAAGTTATCTTACCGACTTGCGATTCATAAAAATTCCAAGAAAGGAGAATAGAGCGGACCTACGCCTCTTTATCAAGGGCTTTGTACGGGACTTCCGTTGTGTTTGCTTATCCCAGGAAGAGTGTGTCTCGGTAACAAAAGAAATTATAATGGAGGCGGCGTGTAGTGAATATGGAGAGATAGTTCCCTTCAAGGTTGTATCGCTTTCTGTGCCTTTATTCTCTCAGGATATTTCGGGCTCTTATGGCGGCCCTTTTTGAGAAACAGCAGTGGGAATTGTTGCCATTTGTCTCACATTATAAAGTAATTTATTTTGTTTTCTTGTTTCCTTTTGATTCGCATAATAGTTTCACCATTTAATCATACATACACACGTCGCTTAAAAGAACCGAAACTATTGAAAATACTAGAGGTTTTAAGTAAACTGGTTTATTTCGTACGTACGGAAAGGTCATAGAAAATAAGAAATATAGAAATCTGGTGTTGAGAAAAAAGGTAATTGAGTCACTAAAACTTTATGACCTTCATGTGATCTTTATGAGATAGAGAAACCTTATGGGCCCTGCAGGTGGTTGGGGGTTTGGAGTAAAAATTTCAGTTTCAAATAAGACCGATTTAATGCGCTCGCACACACACACACACACACATATATATATATGTGTGTGTGTGTGTGTGTGTGTGTGTTTGTAACGGTGACTGTGTGCATGCATGCATGTATGTGATGATAGCTATGGGACCATATACGAGTTACCAAAACGTTTTTATATAATGGTAATACAATCCGATATGGATATTTTTAGATTGCGTATGTAATCATTTTGATGGGATTTTCCGTTATGATTTTGAATTATTTACAGTAACGGGGTTATTGGGTTTTGGATTTGTAATGTTAATAGGCCTATTTTTCTAAGAACGTAGACTTCAGTAATTCTGCTCTTCTTTCATGCTATGTAAAAATAAAAATACTCTGAAATGTACACGTCAACGTAGGGCGTTCCAGTTTCAAAGGGTTCATTAGGACCGTGGTTAGAAGACTCATGTATGTATAGCAGCGAAAATCGTCTCTTCGATATTAGTTAAATCTTCTGATACATTAAGGTGCAGTGACACCTGTTGCATGGTGCATCCCAGTTTTCTTTGTTTTGATAAATACTAACCTATATTTTTAATGAATTAATAAATGCGATGCTAATTGGTGTAAAACGGCTTGATGGCAGTTTTAGTCTTTTCAATTAGATCCCTATTATCGTTATCTGTTTGTTTCATTTTTAGCTTGTCGGCAAACAAATGTGCTTGGCAAAATTCATAGAGATATTTCCTCGTTTCATTGATCAACATGCATACGTGCCCACACCGATAACTTTTTCAGCAAATCCCTATTAAGTATTTTCTGGTCATTGACAACTAGCTGTTAGCGAATGTTAGTAATAGAACCTTAAGCTACCTTGTTCAGAGGTATTTGGTCTTCCAAACAATGCCTCTTACTCGTATCAAATGTCGTTGGAAATAAATGTACTATGAGGTACCTTAACAAGTCCCCAAATCTGTGGCATTCGACCAGCAGCTACCTTAGACAAAGTAACCAAGCAGTTGTTTAAGAAATCTTGGGCTAAAAACCCGTATTACACAAATGTGGCCTGTTCTTAGAGTACAAATTGTAGCCTTCTGTCTTCTCGTATTGCTATATCTGCATCGGTTTATAATGCATTGCCATTAATTTTTCTAGATTTAGTGCTGTTAGACGATTTCCTATTAATTGGTATTGATACCTCTGACTGTGTGTCATTACTAAGGACATCTTGGTAAATGTTCTAAATTCCCAGCACCGCAGTTGAAAATCTGTGACTAAAACCATGTGTCAACAAGTTAAGAGTGATATATCTTAGTTTTACCAGACCACTGAGCTGATGAACAGCTCTCCTAGGTCTGGCCCGAAGATTAAATATTTTTACGTGGCTAGAAACCAATAGGTCACCTAGCAACGGGACCTACAGCTTATTGTGGAATCCGAACCACTGTATATCGAGAAGTG